>NW_004949175.1:1132716-1141342 GCF_000317375.1 Microtus ochrogaster | reverse complement strand
AAAAAAAAAAAGAATTTATCCATAAGATTTGAATGACAGTCAGTCAAGTAAGGAAAGGGATGGAAAAATTACATTTTCCTGAGTTCTATTACTGTGCTCTGGTGTGATCCACTTCAAAGTAAAGAATTGTAAAAGTTGATGATAATCCATGTATTTGCCAGTACTGCCTGCTACCTGGTAGGCACTGCTCCAAATCCAGTCTTCCTCTCCACAGCCCCATCTCACTCACAAACAACAAAACTGAAGCTAAATGCTCATGTTTATACCCTCTTATCATGCAAAACATGAAAGACAACTTACTGTGATTTTTCTGAAAACTAAAATTCCATTTTATAAATGTTACATCACAATACTTCTATATATGAAAACTCTGAGGTCAAATGTAGGATTGAGCTTCAGTTGATTTTCCTAATGCAATCTACATCGGTCGGATTCCATTACTGCTATTCTTTCCACCATGCAACTGACTAGCAGCCCTATGACACTATTAAATCCCATGATTCTCTTGTCCCCTAAGTAATTTTTACCAGCATTTAACAGAGCACTACAATCCCTACCTGCTGCCTCTAACCACACAAGTAAGACAGAAGATATAAGATGTGACATTCTCTAACTTTTGCGTACCTCTATTACCAGAGTTTCAAGGACCAAAGCCTGGGTCAAAGTCAAAGCTCTAACAAGCTAGACTCAATCACTATCTTCAACAGGCCAATTGCAGAGACAAGTAACAGTGAAAAGCAGAATATTTATTCAATGTGGTTACATTGAGAAAAGGAAGACAGAGGTCTTGTTACCCTGAAGTCTATTTTCAGGGTCCTAACACAAGGTTCAAGTTTGAAAAGAGGTTCAGAGGTAGAACCAACTACTTCTAGTCATGGTCATGTTACGTCATTGTCTCTCTCATCTTTTCTGCAAGACAAGTTGTCACAACTGTATAAAATCTCTTCCTAGGAGAAAGTTCCCTTCCTCTGGCTGGCAGTGGGTTCCAGTGTGTTCTTTCTCTCATCTTAAGATTCTTGAGGAAATTCCAATTTCTTAGAGGCCATTTTTTTCTTAGAGGCCTAATAGTTAAAGGGATGCAAATGTCTCCCTTGTAACAACTGTACATTTGCCAAGATGGTTACACGTAAAAACGTAGTGCAAGGCCAACTTCCTTCAGTATTTCACAGAAAAAATACCCCTCTCTGGGTGCAGAGAAAGAGCAGCCATAACTGACCTGCGGCAAACTCCAGAAAAGGTGTGGCGCGCTGTCTGGAAAAAAAACCAGCACGTGAAGATGACTGTCCTGAGATCTCAGATGAGCAAAGACAAGTGTTTTCCTGGCTCTTCATCCTTCAGACTGAGGCAGGTTACCAAGCTGACCCCAGTGCAAGGGAACAGAAGCCTCGGCCAGGACAGGGAGGGTCTTGGCAGCCCTCCCTGCTGGCTTCTCAGAATTGCTCTGTCTTCTTCCAAATGAGCTACAGGAGAACCAGAGAACCACAATTTTAAAACTGACTTCATCTGCAAGAATCAAATTTACTTTGGCAGTTCTCCAGAAAGGGAAAACAGACAACTAAGCCCTTTCCTACTCCCTCCCCATGACAAAATGAACAGTTACAGCATAAGGCCTACTGGAGCCAGGTTCAATTACAGAAAAACATTTGAAGATCTGAAATATTGCACAATGTGCAAATGTGGAGAAGCAATTTTAAGGCTCATCAAATGTGTGAAGACTTCCTTTAAATATCCCTTTGTCTTCATCTGGCCAAACTAGCACCTTAGGATCATAAATGGGTCTTTGCTTCCTCCAAAACATCAAGAAATACTGGGTGCAAAGAGCTGTCTTCAGGGAACCTTGGGTAGGCAAAGCTGCTCCCATTTGAGGGAAGGTCCTTATCTATTTGCCTTGTTTAAGTTCATCACCAAACATGGTTCATCACCAAAAATGGTTCCTCTTATGAGCCATTTCATCATTGACTGAAAGCATAAACTTTTAATTTGCATAACATTATCAAACATTCTCAGCTCTAACATATAACAGTACTGTACAATAAGAAAGGTACTTCCTAAGGACGAAGAGTAAACTGTCGGGAAGTACTTGCACAGGAGCGAAACTTTAAAACTGACAATACAAATGTGGTCAGAACTGTAAGATCACAAAGTGCTGCGTTTTGAATGTAGCTTGTGCCCCCAAAGTTTTGCATGCTAGAAGCTTGATCCCCAGTGTGAGAGAGTTGAAGTAGTACAACCTCTAAAGGGGACCAGTTGAGTGTGGTCATATAAGCCTGTGATCACAGCACTCCGGTTGCCAAGGCTAGATGATGCATGTTTTATTCCTTCCTGGGTTACACTAGGAGAACTATGCTTAAGAAAACAAAAAGCAGGAGACAGTGGATAATAATTAGTACTAGAAACTCCATGCTTAATAATGAGGGTGTCTCAAATGCTGAATTGGGTCTTGGAAGAACAGGAGCAACCCATGCTTTGGTTCCTTTTATGGCCACCTCTTTTCTTGTTTAGTTACCATTACATCTGTCTTTCAAGGCCAGAACAAAACACTGTTAAGAATCAGCAGAAAGGAGGGAAGGTTATTTATTGTAGAAGTTTGGAAAGTCTGGCCCATGTTCAGCTACCTAAGGAGTTTATGATTGTAGGAGAAAGAAGGTTAAATTGACTCCTGCAAGCATCCATGGACTCTTATAAATCACTAGGAGCTGTGCCAATGACACAAACTTCTGCAAGAAGAAAGTTCCAGAAGGATACAGGACGGAAATCTGTGGAAATCACTCTGCCAAAATTTTACATTATATTTCATATATATGTGTACATATATACATATAGAATGTGTGTGCATATATGTATGTGTGGGTCCTGTATATACGTGTGTATTCATGTGTGTGAATACATGCCGTGGTGTATATATGGAAGTCAGAACACAATCGAGTATAGATCTTTACCTTCCACATAATTTTTTACTTAAAAAAAAAACTATCTGTTTTCATCTTACATACCAATCCCAGTTCCTACTCCCTCCCCTCATTACCTCCATCTCCCCCCACACACACTCTTTATCTACTCCTCAGAGAGGGTAAAGCACATTGCTTTTAGGAAGGACCAAGGCTGAACAAGGTACCCCTCCAAAAAGAATGGGCTCCAAAAAAAACAGTACAAGCAGTAGGAATAAATCCTGGTCCCACTGCCAGTGGACCACAGTCTGCCCCAGCCATTCAATTGTCACCCACATCCACAGGGCCTAGTTTGATCCTCTGATGGTTCCTTCCTTGTCTGGCCAGAGTTGGTGAGCTCCCATTGACTCAGATAAGCTGTTCCAGTGGGTGTCCCCATTCTTCCACATGATTTGATAGAAGGTCACTTTGTTGTCACTACTGTATTGCAGGCTAGCTGGCTTGTGAGCATCCAGGAATCTTCTATCTTATCTCTTCTCACTATAGGATCACTGAGATTGCAGATGGCCTGCTACTTCAGCCACATTTATGTGGGTTCTTGGGATACAGGTCTTCATACATGTGGGGCAAGGGATTTACCCATGGAACCATCCCCCAGCTCTCCATCAAAATTTTAAAAAGTGATTAGAAAGTCAAGTTGGACCTAGCAATGCACACCTGTAATTCCAGCTACTCAGAGACAGCAATCTCAGTATCAACCTGCACGATATAGTTTTCTGAGAAAAGAAAGGAAAGGAGAGAAGAAGGTGAGGTAAAAAGAGAGGATGTGGGGAGACAGAAAAATAAAAATAAAGGGGGGAAGAAGGAAAGGAGAGAGAAGGGAAAACACAGAAAATAGATGAAGGGTCTGAGGACAGGCTCAGTGGATGGATCCTTCCTCTACTGTCTGCCCACGATTGTGCCTAGAGGTAGTAGTGGTTCCCCAGGAGTTCCCCAGGTATTATGTTGTGAGTCACTTCCTTCCAGACCTGTACTCCTTGGACCCCTGCATCACCAGTCTGTTTTCACATCCTACCAGCTGCTGTGGTGCTTCCATGATAGAACCCTGACAAACGTATGCAATCCCTCACCTCCCACCTTCCCCTTGATGCTCTACCATCAGGATCTCCATTTGTCTCCCTCTCTCCATGAAAATATCTTTACAGTCACTTGTAACCTAAAAATCCCCAACCTAGTGACTATTCATTCTTTTCTTGGAATGTAATGCTTGCTTGCCTCTTTGGAGATTGTGTTATTTATTTATTTATTGTTGTTGTTGTTGTTATCATTATTATTATTACCCTTGGATCCTTCTCTCAAGTGTGTGTTGTTAGCCTTCTCCCCATCTCCAAATGGTTGAGAGTCACAAAGCTTGACCCTTGGGACTCTCCCTTCTCTTTTTAGCCAAGCTTACCCAAGTGTTGAAGCTAAAGACGACAACACTGGATTGTCCCCATCATCCCTGAACTCTATTTAATTCTGGACTGTACTTGTACCTGGCTAGTGTCAATTATGACCCAGCCAAGCAGAAAGGAATTTGCCCTTATGTCCCTCCCTCAAATCCACTCTCCCACTCTCCACATCTCAAGAATGCCATGACTCAGTTGCACTGTCTTCATTTTCCTTCTCCTGATAGCTCTATGTTAGTAGGCCCATGACCTATCTCAAGAACACGTTAAATTGAACTCATCCACTGCTATTTTTGTCATTGTAATCTGCCTCTTCCTACACAATACTACACAAAATCCCACAACACCAACCTATGGGGGTCCTCACACCACTCTCACCCAGACAAAAGTGGACAATATCACAGTTATCACACAGTCCTGATGTCTTAAACTATCTGTTACAATCTCTAACAGATAGTTAGAGATTAGGAATCTCTAATGTGATTCCTATTGCAGTTACTATATCCACTCTCCCATATATGCAAGCTGTGACAAATATTTAGAATGGACAGCTTCAAAGACAAACACATATTTTGGAATCTTTCTTTTATAAAAATCTAGCTCTCTTGTTTTTTTTTCCACAGTGACTCAGAGCATTTGACCGGGGAAAGAATGTGACAGAAGCTGCCCAGGGACAAGATATACTCCCAAGGACAAGCTTCTAAGAACCTGACTCCAAGTAGGCCCAATCACTGCCTAATAATGTCATCAAACTATGGATTCATTAGTAAGGTTAAAGCGTTCATGATGCAGACACATCCTCAAAACCCCACCTCTGAATACACTGCTCAGGGAGTAAGCTTTAGTCACATGAGCCTTTTGAGGGGCACTTTATATCCAAGCCATAGCAACACTTCCAGTCTACAAATGGGTACTGTGATTGACAATTACACATCTAGCCTAAGTAGATGACAGCCTATTAATGGTCAAGAAGAACACACTCCTGTACAGAAGGGAAACCTAAAGTATAGGTTTCTGAGATACAGACCCTGACAATAGTTTTTATAACCCTGTTATGACACTCTGAACATTTGTCCTGCTGGATATATGGCCTCTAGGAGCCATTGTTGTAATTTTAAAAAGCAGCACGCAAGAGAAAAACAGCATGTGTCAGAACTCACATGGAGGAGTTTTTATTAAGGAAAAGGGAACATAAAAAAGGGAAGGGAAGGGTGGAGACCAGCCTCTGGAGACAGCAGCAGTAGAAGAGAAGGGAGGGGCAGAAAGAGAGTGTGGAGAAAAGAGAGAAAGAGAAGGGGGAGAGACAAAGACAGGCAGAGGAGCAGAGAGAAGGGGACAGACAGAGATAGACAAAGAGAGATAGGAGGTGGGCAGGGTTCTTTTAAAAGGGAACACAGTGAATATGCACAGCAGGTGCTCTTAGTGGCTATAGCTGAGGACGTAGATTGTCTAGAACCCAAGGGCAGGCCAGTACACATGCCTGGATACTAACAGCCATGACATTCGTCTTGCTTCTGATCTTATAATGAAGCAATCACTAAAGGCAGTAAAGAAAGGCAGAAGAATGGATGGCACTAGATTCTTGATTGTGTGAATTATACAAGATTGCTTTAAATAGGTTGTTAATTTTCTTATAGTTTAAATCAGAGTTGAGATTTCTCTCACATGCAGCCAAAAGGACCATGATATTTACACCTTCATCTATTCCACTCAGTATTAGTTGTTGTCCTGCCTCTAGCGCAGGGTTCCTCAACCTTCCAAATGCTGTGACTCTTTAATATAGTATCTCATGTTGTAGTGACCCCCAACTATAGAATCATTCCATTGCTACTTCATAGCTGCAATCTTTTGCTACTCTTATGAATCATGATGCTAATATCTGATATGCAGGATGGTCTTGGGTGATCCCTGTGAAAGGGTCATTTGATCCCGGAAGGGGTCATGACCCACATGTTCAGAACCAGTGCTCTACAGCACGCTAAGCTGTCTCTCATGACAGGAACTTTGTACTCCTTATTTGTGGTTAGAGTGCTGTGTCTCAAAACCTGCTTGTAGGCCTCAGTCAAAAAATAGTCTGACTAAAAGACCTCATTAGTAGAGCAATGGGCTTCCTTAATCTAGGCTTTTGTTGTTTCACTGACTTCTTTTGTTTTGAATGATATTTTATGTTATATGTATAGATGCTAACTTTCTGGCTCACCTGCTAAAATGCAAGCTCCATAAGAGTAGGAACATGATATACCATGAAGGTACTTAGCAAAACATAGCCTATCAGAAAATCTTAGGTATTTCTGACTGCAGGACCATAGAAGAGAGAGAAAGCATTGGTTATGGAAAGCTCCAATATTTTACCTTCAAATTTGTGGGAAACCATTAATGGGCTGAAACATGTTATACAATAGGCTTGACAGAAGCAAGACTGGATGCAGAAAAACATTGATTCTGGCAAAGAAATATGACTCTAATCAAAGTGATAACTTTTGACAAAGAACAAAGAATTAACCTAAACTCATTGAACATCAAAAACATGAAGAGTAGGCATAAAGACAGGGTAAGAACTGTTGATCACATCTCTGTTTCTAATGACAGAGGCTGTTGCCATCACGCGGACCATGCATAAAAAAGGAGCAGTAATCAAGATTCTGAAAAAAAATGGATCTGACTCTGAACACAATTAATCTGAGATGCTGATAACACCACCACTGGGAGCTCTCAATTTTGGACAGTATGTAGGTAGGGATGACAAGGAAGATCTAAGCCTAGAAATAAAAACAAGGAATTTATTTAAGTCAGGAGATCGCATGAGGTCATGGAGGAAAACTCAAGAGAACATAGGTATAAGGATGAACCCTAAAGAATATGAATATCTAAAGAATGGGAAGCATGAAAAGTATCTGTGATGAGACAAAAAAAAAAGGTGGCCCAGGGGAAGAAAATCCAGAAGTGTATGATTTCATAATTTCAGGAACTTTACAAAACTAAGAGTAACAAATAATGATAATGCTTCATTGAACTGAAAAGTGCCCATTTGATTCAGAAGCCAAGAAGTTTGGGGAAAGCAGCCCAGGACAGTATCAGAAGAAACTTGGCTCTGGTGGGGTAAAGAATGAGGAAGGCATGACTAATGAAGGCAAAGTCTTCATTAGTGGGGGCCAAAATCCTTAGGCCTTTCATCTTTCTGGCCTTCTCCCCAAGTTCCAGAGTGAAACTGTTTGTTCAGAAAGTCATTGGCCCCATGACTCTAACAAGTCAACAGAAAGAAGACCCACTCTTCTGTATCTACAAATATCTTCAGTGTGTCAATTGTAGTGAATTCATTTCCTTCTGGAGAACACACTATTCAAACTTATCCCAAAATAAAAATAAAAGTGAGAAAGAAATATGCACTAATAAGTGATTCCCCTTTCAATCTCACTTATATCCTATTCTGTAGGAGATAGGTAACTGCAATGGGCAATTTACTGTAAATCCTTCCAGACTTTTTTTCTTTTGAGAGGAGAGAGACTGGTATACGGTCTCCTGAGACTGTGCATGGCCTTAAACGTCTTATGAATATGGGAATAGTCTTAAACTCTCAGTCTTCCTGCCTCCACCTCTCAGGTACAGGGATTACAGGAGTGTGGGGTTCACTCAGAACTTTTTTGATGTATTCATGTATACATCACCTAACAAATAAATAAAGACATATCATTTGCCATCAGATCTTTTGAAAATAGCTTTTCCTGCAACTTTTGAAAATACTAAGAATTTCAATAAAAATTATAATTGGGATATCTTCTATATATCATATGTAGATAATATTCCCCCTTTATTTACAGTTTTTCAATGGTTTCAGTTACTCACAGTCAAGTGCTATCTTAAATTGTTAAATGGAAAGTTCCAGAAATAAGCTATACAAGCAATACATAGTTTAAGTTGTGAACCCTTCTCAGTAGCATGATGAATTTCTCAACATCTAAGGCCATGCTGTCTCTGGCAAGCACCTATAGGCTAACAAACTACCCATGCATTCATCCCATAGAAACCTTTTCAGTCATCAGGTATCTGCTGAGGTATCATAGTATGTGTATTAAGGAGATTTTATTTTATTTAACAATGGCCAGAAAGCACAAAAGCAAGGATACAAACAAAACATGGAAAAGAAAACACAGAAGGACAATTTAACTCTAACTGTGAGACAATATTGTCAGGCACATAGGTGTAGAAATAGGAGCGGCGGGCTGCGTCCCGGCACCCGGCCGCCCACATGGCTAGCTCTACCCGAAATAATTACACGGACACTGTGTTCAT
>NW_004949175.1:1114010-1129806 GCF_000317375.1 Microtus ochrogaster | reverse complement strand
TCTGTTTACTCCACCCACCTATGTTCTAAGCTATGAGCCCAAGCAGTTTGTTTATTACTTAACCAGTGAAATCAACAGATTGATATATGACACTCCCACATCACATAGGTTTTAGTCAGTATTCATAAGTTTTGGTGTTGTAACATTTAAAATGTTTTCATAACATAAGGCTTCTCATCACAGTGAGATCTGCTCCTAGAAGCACCAATATAATTCAAAAGAGGATGATAGGCGTCAAAGAACCTCCACATGGAGTTTGCCTTCATTATAGCAAAGTTAGCCACTGGGCAAGAAACTGTTGTTGCCTCAAGTGGTGAAAGTATACTGTCCAAACTGAACAAGGAAGACACAAAAAAAGTGACTGCCAAACTTTGTCAAGACAAGGTAGGACATGCCTCCAAAATTCCTGCTTCACAGAAGTCTGTCAGATATTCCAGGCCTATAGGCAAAAGATGGATACCCCAATGTTGCAGAAGAAATTTGGGTGACTTTCCAGGCAGCCAGTTGTTTCTGTCATTTCTATAGTTTTGGAAGTCACTCGCTTGGCATTTCCTGTCTACTCAGGTAATAGTATATCCTTCTTAGGTTTTTGATGGGGTTGAAAACTAGTTAAAGTTATATTTTTCTTTGTTACCAAATCAGAAAAGAAACTTGGTGGAGGAAGGGAGGGGAGAGGAGAAAAATATTTAGCTCAATAAAAACAAAAAATAAATAAAACAAAAATGTGAAAAAGATATATCAAGGCCCCACACTAGCCCCCAGCCATTTCTGTCTCTATTCACACATGCCTACATAACAAAGTTCCCAAGTTAGCCTGCAGGTCCTTTTTGCCTGCCATCCTCCCCCCTGCTAGTCTAAACTTCCAGGCTATTACCATGTATATGCTTCCTTCTGCTGTAACACATATCTTTTTAAAAATAGCAAGGTTCTGCCTGCCTTTTGTTTCTCTCTGCCTCCTGCCTCCAGAGAGAGAGCCTTGCCATTTTGAGTAACCTTGGCAGACAGGATCTCCCAATACATAGTGCATATCTGAACTTATTCCGTAGTACTACTCTCTCGTGAAAAGGGGTCTGGGTGTCTCTTTGGTTTGGGTTCTGTTGGTCAGATCTGGAAAGCATTTCCTCTATTGTTTGTTTGTTTGGATTTGTGAGTGCATGTGGCTTAATAAGTTCTTTATGGTTCAGTGCCATATATATATATATATATATATATATATATATATATATATATATGTGTGTGTGTGTGTGTGTGTGTGTGTGTGTGACATATATATGGGAATATTATATATATTAGATTATGATATATTGTATATACACTCACAAACACAAAACAAAATTTAAATAAATCTTAAAAAAAAAATTTACCTGGGGCTTGTGAGATGACTTGGCAAGTATAAGTGCTTGCTGAAAAGTCTAGAGACCTGATTTTGATCCTCAGGAACCATATGGAAAAAGGAGACACTCCTCTGACCTTGGCACACATACCACACACACACACACACACACACACACACACGCATGCTCAAACATGCACACACTCACAATTAATAAAACAAATAACTTTGAAAAGAATATGATTCATTCAGTTTTACTTGTTAATGGAAATGATGGCCTACAGACTTACAGTCACTTGAGGCTGAAATGTACCGTGTAAGATCAATATGTTTCAGCATCTAGTATTGGGGAGGTTATTGAAGTGGCACTTACACGAGGAAATAGGTCTATGGGGACCAGAAGTTGGAAGTGTATCCTTCTTAGCTGCTCTGTGTCTCCTGTCTCCCCAAAGGCATGAAAATGTGAGAAATGGTCACTCCTTGTTTCCAGGACTCCCCCAAGCTTACTCGTATAGATACACAAAAAGCTAACAAACTTCCTCAGCCGACTGGCACCAGAAACAGTATATCCATTACACTGCAAATCCGTGATTTTTGCCCACATTCAGAAGAAGGTCTGTGGCTTTAGGAGCCCTGTGTGACCCTGACCACATAATAAAGAATGACCAGATCTATGAAAAGGCCAGCCATGCCACGGCATTTAAGATAAGCTGGACAGAGACCTGCTCATCCTCGCAAGTTCCAGGGATGCTACAGGATGTCTCTGGAGAGCTGTTTCAGAAGGTTTGCTTACCACAGCTGTAAACACTCCCTTCATGCTTCCTGGTAGGTGGCCTGTGGTGTATCATTAACTTTCCAAACTGGCAGCTTCCTTTGCTGGATGTGGATCAATCTTGTCTTTGGATTCAGCACATTATGAGTATTATTTCAAATAAGTAATTGGTACAGTAATATCCTCAGAGTAAAATGTATATTGACCTTACTACACAAAAAGGATGCTGTTGCTAGTCCTTTCCCTTTTCAGTGAAAGGGGCTATGTTCGACATGTTTCTACCAAAACTGATGAGAGACCAATCTGTTCATTCTAACCTACTTTTTCCTCCCTACAAAAATGTTTCATGTACCCAGACCAGGTTCAGAGAGGTGTGACAGTTTGAGTTTTTTTCCTGCTTATTTGGCAAACAAAACAATGAGTTGTTTTGAAGAAAATGAGTTTGTTTAGTACACTTCAAAGTACTGAACATAAGAGCAACATAAAATTGCTTGCCAGGGTTTTACTAAGACATTTGAAACACACATATACTTATTTCTTCCTCACATTCATCCACACAACTACCTTCTGCTATTCTTCCTCTCTTACCTCTCTAGTACCCTTTATTCCCTCTCAATGGCCCTGCTTTGTATCACACTGTGTAAATGTGTATTAAATCTAGATTTCTCATGAGAGAGAAGACCTAGTATTTTTGTTTCTTCCTTCCCCTCCCCCCCTCTGGTTCCTCACTCTCCCTTCTCTTTAGACTTCTTTCACTCCATCAAGGTCACACACACACACATACACACACACACACACACACATATATGTATGTACATATATATGAATATATATGAATGTGTATAATGTATACATATATAAATATATGTCACATATGAAAACATGATACTTGTCCGAGCCTTTTATTTCATTTAATTTGAAGAGCACCAGTTCTATTCATTTTCCTGAACATGACATACTTCATTCTTCTTTATTGTTAATAAAATTCTAAGCATTCTTTATACATTCATATGTTGCTGGACTTCTAGATCATTTTACCTCAAATTTATGGGCCTATCAGCCTTCCCATCTTTACTAAACTGACCAACCCTAAATTGGAAGAGGAAGACCACCCTCAAAGACCCTTAAAACTGTCAACACTCAGGAAGAAACCAGGCCTCAGCTCCTTTGTGTGTGTGTGTGTGTGTGTGTGTGTGTGTGTGTGTGTGTGTGTTTTCTTGCTCCTTATTATATCCTGACTTCACCTGCTGATTCTGTCTGCTATGTTCAAGATTTCTCTGATGATACCTGTCATGCTTAATATTCTTTTTCTGCCGTTTAATTCTTTTTGTTGTTACTTTTCTTTTTTTATTCCTCTATCATACTATACATCCTGACCATGGCCTCCACTACAGTCCTCCCAAATCCCCCCAATGCACACCTCCCTTCTCATTCAGATCCACTGCTTCTCCATTTCCTCTCGGAAACAAGCAGACCTCCCAGTGATATCAACCAAACACACAGAACAATATGCAAGACAACTAGGCACAAACTCTCATATCAAGGCTGGCTGAGGCAAGCCAGTAGGAAGAAAAGGGCAAAAGAGTCAGAGATTAACCCATTCTCACTGTTAGGAGTCCCACAAAAACTCCAAGCTAAACAGCTAAGCATGAATATAGAGGGCTTAGAGCAGACCCATACAGCCTCTGTGATTGCCACTTTAGTCCCTGTGAGCCCCTCTGAGCCTTGTTTAGTATATTCTGTGGACCCTGTTCTCCTGGTGTCCTCAACCCCTCTGGCTCCTACAATCTTTCTTCCCCCTCTTATGTGGCATTCCTGAGCTCTGCCTAATGTTTAGTTGTGGCTCTCTGTGTCTGCTCCCATCAGCTGCTGAATAAACTCTCTCTGATGATGACTGGGCTAGACTCTGATCCATGAGCATAGCAGAATATCATTAGGAATCATTTCATAGACATTTTGGGTTGTTTGGTTGGCTGGTTTTGGCCATTCATGTTTGATTTTCCCCTAGATCTCTGGACCATCCAACCTCTGGTTCCTGATCATCCAGGCAGAGTTGGGCATGGGCTTCTTCTTATGGCATGGGCCTTAAGATAGACCAGTTTTCGGTTGGCCACTCCCACACACTCTGAGACGTCATTGCCCCAGTGCTTCTTGCAGGCAGGACAGGTTGTGGGTTGAAGGTTTTGTGGCTGGGTTAGTGTTCCAGTTCCGCCACTATGGTCCCAGCCTGGTTACTGAAGTTGTCTCTGTGGAAACCTAGTGCCTTTTCAACCTGATAAAGACCCCTAGATGGTAATAGAACCTTTAGGAGATGGGGCCCAGAGGGAGACAGTAAGATCACCAAGGGTGTGCCTTTGAAAGGGATACTGAGACCCTAATTCTTTTATATCTCTCCTTTCACCTCCCAGCCACTCTGAGGAGAATAGCTGACCTCTTCATTTGTCCCTACCATGATGTCCTAGACCAGCACAGGTTCAAACCATCAGGACCAAGAAACTCTGAACAAAGCCTCCCAAACTGAAGCTTGTCTTAAACTGGTTGGTTATCTTGGGTATTTTCTAGTAGTTATAGAAAGCCAAATGACTCTGGGGGAAATTAGGACTTGATAAAATGGGAAGGCTAAAAGATGTTATTTGACTGAGGAAAAAATAATGTGCTTCCCCTCTAAGAAGCATACAGGAGGAACATGACCAAACTGTTGAGGTCTTTATAGGTAGAAGAACACTCTTGTCTCTGACCCTTATCATGACAAATAAAACATAAGAAACTGAGTACTCAAGAGTTTTTCTTCATCTCTACTCCCATATGCCAAAGGAACCTCCCATTTGCTAAGCCCAAAGGAACCAGTAAGAGATTTGCATATTTCTGATCTCAGCTCATAGCTTACAGCATAATGAGTAAGATAGAAATACACTGATATGAATATACATATTTTATACATATATATATAATTTCTTAAAAACTGAGTTTGCGACAATAAACAGTTATCCAAATCCCATTAACATTCCATGTTTTATGTATATCCTCCTTCCAGCAGCTAGACACAGATGAGGGGAACACAGAATCATTACCTGAATTGCACCCAATTTTGTGGCAAAGAATAAAAAATCAATTTCAGTGTCAGTTGCAAAAGCATCTGTCTAGAAATGGTACACATTTCCATGTGTCACTGGCCAAAACATATCACTCAGCTCAGACATGTATTGTTGCACAAGTATGCATTGTAAGAAACATTACAGCAAGGACAATCAGAAAATCTGGCAAGCAAGTGGGCAGTGTGGCAAAGGAGTCACATGGTGACCAAGAGTTCTCTACCAAAGTCCACTCTGACTCTCCAGTGACCACATCTACTACTGTTTCATGCAGAAAATTCTTCACCTTTCCCCTTGGGAGGTTAGCCCTTTGGGTGTATGCAAGTTTTTTTTTAAGTCAAATAGAATGTGAGAAGAATCCCAATATAAAAGTCAGTCTATAACCGAAGGAACTAACTGTACAAATATGTAAATGAACCCCACAAACCTGGTTGTGAGTGGGTTTAGGAAGAAACTAATGGATGGCAGCTGGATGGAAATAGGTTTTTCACAGTTGAAATCAAACTTTACAGGCAAGCGAGGTTAAAATGGCCCACATGGTGATGGATCAGGATTTGTAATATCAGTATGAATGATACAGAGCTTTATATATATTCATATCGATATATGTAAAAAGATTCATGATGTGTGTATATGTACAGATTAATGCACATATTGATTTGTTTGTTCTGTCAGTGGAGGGGGACTCTAAGGAGTAACATCCTAGTAGCACTGAGTAGAGGTCTTGGTTTTTAACATCTTTCTGTAATGAAAGAAAGCAGACCTATGCGGTAACATGGCTAAATTTAGGACTGGGAAGGATATTTACAAGATAAGCCAGGAGCATATGCAAGATAAGCCAGGTGCTGAGAACTGAGAACTAGAAATAGCAATGCAGTCCTGCAAGGGGATATCAAAAGAATATGCAGCCAATTGAAAGAGTTCCCAACAACCAAACCTTTAATTTGAGCAACAAAAGAAATAACATAGTATTGTATTTGGGGAAGAGAGAAAATGAATCAGAGAGGAAGAAGAACAATAAATAGCCCTCTCTGTCATTCCCCTGTCTCAACCATCCTGTTCCCTCATGTTCTCCTCTTCCTTCCTTTCTTTTTCTCCCCCACCACCCCACCATGCTCCCAATTTTCTCAGGAGATCTTGTCTATTTCTCTTTCCCTGGGGGATCTATGTATGTCTCTCTTAGGCTTCACCTTGTTGCCCAGCTAATTGGCTTATTTGATATATTGATATCTAGTTTCTTGAGTTCTTTATTTATTTTGGAGGCCAGCCCTCTGTCCGATATGGGGTTGGTGAAGTTTTTTTCCCCATTCTATAGGTTGCCATTTTGTCTTGATAGAAAGCTTACAGAAGCTTCTCAGTTCCAAGAGGTCCTATTTATTGATTACTCAGTGTATGTGCTATTGGTGTTCTATTCAGAAAGTGGTCTACTGTGTCAAGGTGATCAAGGCTACTTCCCATTTTCTTTTCTACGAAGTTTAGTGTAGCTGCATTTATGTTGAGGTCCTTCATCCATTTGGACTTGAGGGATTTGGGGGATCCACTTTATTATTTTTATTGAGCTATATAGTTTTATCCATTCTCCTCCCTTCCTCCCCACTCCCATTCTGCCCTCTCCCAAGATCCCCATGCTCCCAATTTACTCAGGAGATCTTGTCCTGTTCTACTTCCCATGTAGATTAGATTCATGTATGTCTCTCTTAGGGTCTTCTTGTCTAGGTTCTCTGGGGTTGTGAATTGTAGGCTGGTTTTTCTGGACTTGAGTTTTGTACATGGGGATAGATGTGGATTTATTTGCAGTCCTCTACGTACTAACATTCAGTTATGCCAACACCATTTATTGAAGAGGTTTTCTTTTTTTTCCGTTGTATAATTTTAGATACTTTCTCAAAGACCAGGTGTTCATAGGTGTGTGGATTAATATCAGGATCTTCTATTCAATTCCATTGGTCGACTTCTCTGTTTTTATGCCAATACCAAGCTGTTTTCATTATGATATCTCTATAGAAATAGTGTAGGGATTGTGATGCCTCCATAAGTTCCTTTATTATGCAGGATTGTTTTTCCAATCCTAAGGTTTTTTTTATTTTCTATATGAAGTTGAGTATTGTTCTTTTAAGGTCTGTGAAGAATTGTGCTGGGATTTTGATGGGGATTGCATTGAATCTGTAGATAGTAAGATTGTCATTTTTACTATGCTGATCAAACCTATTCAAGAGCATGGGAAATCTTTCCATTTTCTGATATTGTCTTTAATTTCTTTCTTTAAAGGCTTAAAATTCCTGACACACGTCTTTCACTTGTTTGGACAGAGTTACCCCAAGATATTTTATGTTGTTTGTGGCTATTGTGAAGGGTGATGTTTCTCTGATTTCATTCTCCATCCTTCTATCATCTGTATATAATAGGGCCATTGATTTTTTTTTTAGTTAATCTTGTATCCTGACACATTACTGAAGGTATTTATCAGCTCTAGGAGTTCCCTGGTAGAATTTTGGGGGTCACTTGTGTAAGCTATCATATAATCTGCAAATAGTGAAGGTTTGACTTCTTTGCAATTTGTGTCCTTTGATCTCCTTTTGTTGTCTTATTGCTCTATTTAGAACTTCAAATATTATATTAAATAGATATGAAGAGTGTGGACAGCCTTGTCTTGTTCCTGATTTTAGTTGAATTGCTTTGAGTTTCTCTCCATTTAGTTTGAAGCTGGCTATTGGCTTGTTTTCTTGCCTTTATTATGTTTAGGTATGTTCCTTGTATCCCTGATCTCTCCAAGATCATTAGCATGAAGGAGTCTTGGATTTTGTCGAAAGGTTTTTTCAGCATCTAATGAGATAATCATGTGGGTTTTTTTTTTCTTTCAGTTTGTTTATATGGTGAATTACCAGTCTTTTGTATGTTGAACCATCCCTGCATATCTGGGATGTAGCCTACTTGATCATGGTAGGTGATTTTTCTGATGCATTCTTAGATTCAATTAGCCAGTATTTAATTGAGAATTTTTGCATCAATGTTCATAAGAGAAATTGATCTGTAATTCTCTTTCTTAGTTGCATCTTTGTGTGGTTTGGGTATCAGGGTAATTGTCTCCTCATAAAAAAAATGCCAATGTCCATTCTGTTTCTATTTTGTGGAATAATTTGAGGAGTATTGGTATTAGTTCTTCTTTGAAAGTCTTGTAGAATTCTGAGCTGAAACCATCTGGTCCTGAGATATTTTTTTTTTTTTGCTTTGGAAGAATTTTGATAACTACTTCTATTTCATTAGGGTTATATGTCTATTAAAATTGTTTATCTGGTCTTGGTTTAATTTTGTTTCCAGAAAATTGGTTTCGAGAAAATTGTCCATTTCCTTTACATTTCCACTTTTGTGGAGTATGGGTTTTTGAAGTATGACCTGATGATTCTCTGGATTTCCTCTGTGTCTGTGTCTCTTTTCATTTCTGATTTTTTGATTTACGTATTCCCTCTCTGCCTTTTGATTAGTTTGGATAAGGGTTTGTCTATCATGCTGATTTTCTCAAAGAACCAACTCTTTGTCTCATTGATTTTATTGTATTCTTTGTTTCTATTTTATTTATTTTAGCACTCAATTTGATTTTTCCTGGCTTCTACATCTTATGTGTGAGTCTGCCTCTTTTGTTCTAAAACTTTCAAATGTGTTGTTAAATTGCCAGTGTGAGATTTCTCCACTTTCTTTATTTAGGCACTTGGTGCTATGAACTTTACTCTTAAGACTGCTTTCAAAGTGTCCCATAAGTCTGGATATGTTGTGCATTCATTTTCATTAAATTCTAGGAAGCTAAAACTGCTTGATTTTGACAAAATATGTAGCAAGGAAAAAAGTCTATTCAAAAAATGGTGAACACATAAATAATAACCTCAGAGTCACCTATAATGTGTCAGTGCTGAATTAAGGAAAAGAAATAGCAAGTACTTCCCCTTGGGATCATTTAAGCAAGGGTGTACCCAGATTTGAATTTTCTACTTCTTTCTCCCTGTATCTTCCATCTGCCTGTTGACTGAGACAGAATCTGTGCCTACCTGTGTGTTGTCTTCTGGATATGTTCCATGTCTGTGTGTACAGATACAAAGCATCACATGGGGAAGGAGTGGAGAATAGTTAAGGAAATATTTAAAAGAGTTTTACAAGAGATTAAGTCAATGATGACTCCAACTGACCCAAATAACAAATAAACAAATCTATAAAGCAATATCAATATATTCCTTTCAATATTTATAGTGGATATTGACTTCATAAGGTAGTTTTTAACCTACTTGTTGCTTTCAACAAATGACTGCCATATATATTATACAGATACACATATATGCATTGTTCTTTGCATAAAAGGCCTAGAAGAGAACATAACTTGAGGTAAAGGTGTATAAATGTAAATAAATCCCAATAAAATAAAATAAAAAAGAGTTTTTAAAACTAGAAAAGAGACAAAGAGAAGACAAAAAAAGATTTATGGAAGGGGATGTGGGACAAAAGGACACATGGAACATGATAACAGAAAGGAGCCTGGGAGAGGTTTCCTACATAGGTGAAAGGGACCAAGAATCCACTAAAACATATTTTGTTCCAAAATATCTTATTAGGGAGAGATGGCTCAACACCACTAGCTGTCCTTAGAGAAGACTCAGGTTCAGTTCCCAGCTCCCATATCAGGCCTCATGACTATCTGTAACTCCAGTTCCAGAGAATAATGCCCTTGTCTGGCCTCTGCAGGCTTGTTAAGATGTTCAATGAGTTATCTATAAACTGTTACTAGAACGGAAAGAAGCACACGTTAATTAATGTCTGTCTATCATATGAACTGTGCTTCTGATTGCTTAAGGTTTCAGGAAACTCCTTTTGGAAAATAAAAATTAGACTCACAAGATCACTCACTCACTCTCTGGGGGTACTTGATACTTTTTTAAAACAATGTTTATGAAGAGTGGTGGGGAACATCCTTCAGCCAATGACTTTTAAGAGACTGGACCAGGGTTAGGTGTGGTCTTGAAAACGATGCACACCCGCCCACTAACTCTCTCTTCTCTCTCACCTGGATGCTAAGCGCTTCCTGGTCCCCATTTGTGCAGAGGACTATGATATGTGAGTCCCCCCCTTAAATAAAGAATCCCTTATTATACCCAATTCAGAGCTAGTGTGAGATTACTTTATTTGCATGCACCATCATCTGGCACCCCCAACATGGGTATGCGCCCTTACTTGCCAGGACAAGCATCATTGCTTCCCACCCAGTCACTCCCACCCACATCATGCTGCTGCAATGTCCCCAGCCACTTTGTTTTTTTCCAACAACAATCCCCACAGAGTAATATCCACCAGCTGACTATTGCTCATTCATGGCTCATGACTAATGGAACGCTTTTGATTTCTTTCTTATTCTGACCACCAAAAAACTCTCTCCATGTATGAAATCTCTTTAATTGTTCTTCATAATTGTTCATAATTTGCTAAGCAAAGCATATTTGACAGTATAATAAGCATGTACCAACATGCATAATTAAAGCGGTACTATTAGTCACCGCTGGCTGCATCTCTCTGACATACAGTTGCAACTGTGACACCTGTGAACCAATAGATTATTACACCTATAACAATTCACTGAAATTTCATAACAGATGTAAGTAAATTAATAAATTTGAAAGCTATGTGATTTCAGACAGTATTACCATTCAGGAATTTAATAATCAATTTGTTTACACTATGGATGATATTCCTCAAGACTTATGTGATTTTTTTTCTTATACATGCATTTATTTGATTTTGGGAATTAACTTTGTTTTTAATAGTATATCCTTAAGAAAATGGTTTGATAACAGAGCCAAGAATGAGGCATTTTAGAAATGACACAGTCTTTACAGACTAATAATGAACATAAATATGAAAAAATAATACCATTGAAAAGGATGACATTAATTTGACAGAAAAAATTCAATCCATGTCAAAGGATGCTAGAAATTATCTAAAAGAATTTGATTGTTGAATTTAACAATCAAAATCTGTTAAAAAGTTATGATAGGTTAATAGATAGGGTATCTCTTGAGGAAAGCAATGTACATGCCATCTAAATAATGTCAAAGGATGAGATGCTATCTTTACTGGATAAATTTCTTGGAAGTAAATGTGCAGAATAATGATCAGAGGCTAAGTAAATCAATGAAGGCACTAGAATTATATGCAGGACAAGAGAGTCGGCCTTTACAAAAGCCAGTGGTACAAGGATTTGAAACAATTGAGGAAATCATCAGAAGTGATGAACAGGGAGAGAAGGTACAAGAACAGGATTAAGCCTCACCAGTACATGTCAGGATCAGGGATGACTTATCCAGAGTTCTAGGTACTTATCCTGTAATCTCCTCTGATAAGCCATCTAGTACTAAATACCCTAAAGGATTCAAAGAATGAAAATGGCAACCTATAGGTATGAATGATCTAAAGGAAATTAAGCAAGCAATAGTATCTTATGGCTTGCATTCACCATTTCTCTAAGAAATGTGGACTTCAAGCAATAAGACTACCCCACGTGATTGGCTTCAATTACTTTCAGTGGTCCTTGAAGACAGAACACAGATGCTATGGAAGTGCTATTGGCAAGAAGAGGAAAAATTTTTAGAACAACAGGAAAAAGCAAAAGGATTTGAGGCTTCCCAAGATCAAATCTGTAGCAAGGGCTATTACATGGAACCAAAGAATCAGGCTTTATATGACAAACATATCTTGTAACTATGCCACACAGCAACCTTAAATGCTTGGGACAGGATTCAAGAATCAATAAAAATTATTGAATCATATCCTGGGGTTAAACAGGGCTAGAGAGACCCTTTAGTGACTTTTACAAAGATTAACTAAGGCTGTACAGATAGGAGTAACAGACCCAGAAGTTGGACGAGTATTTACTTAATCTCTGACTTTTGAAAATACCGACTTAGAATGCAAAAAGTTACTTGGGCCTTTAAAGGTCAGATCAGCACCAATGGATAAATGAATCCTGCATACAATGAATGTTGAGACATTTGAATATAACACTGAGGCTTGGGTAGGAGAAACAACTTCCAATGGTATGAGGAGACACCAAATTGCCAAATTTTTTAATTGTGTTAGAATAGAACATCAGAGAAGGAATTGTAGGCAAGGAATTCCCAGAAATAACATCTCTTCAGGGAATAATAAAATTAGATGGTCTCAGTCTTCTGGATGATGGAGGAGATGTGACAAAGATTAACATTGGATCAATGAATATAGATCAACAAAGGACAGACCAGGCAACCTGATAGCATCAGGAAACTCCTTGGGGGACCTCTCTCAAGCACCCATGTCAAATATGGTCCAGTCATTCCCAATCGCTGTGGAAAAAAAGTCTCACCAGGAAAATTAAAATATCAGTGCTTGCTGTAAAAATCCATTCTGTTCTAGATGATGGAAAAGACATGGAGGATGACTCAAAAATTCTAGTAAGAAATAGGAAACATATATTTTGACAGACTTCTATAAATTATCAAAGACCAAAGCTAAGAGTGCATATAAATAACATTGTAATTGGGAGATTAATGGACACAGGTGTGGTTGTGATTATCATTACTCCAGAATCTTGGCATCTGAATTGGCCTCTTCAAGAGGCAGATGTTCAATTCCCAGGAATTGAAGCCCTCTCTAAAGTAAAACAAAGCTTGAGATGGATTGAATGCATAGGGCCAGAAGGACAGAGAAGAAGGCTGAGGCCATCTGTGGCTGATATCACAGTGAATCTATGGGTTCATGACCTGCTGCAGCAATGAAATGCCCAGATTAACATTTTTGCAGTTCCAAAACCTCGTATTTCTGGGAAGGATATTATAAAGTACTGTAAAGGTGACCAGCCACTCAGGCTGTACAAGAACACAAAGCAACTACCAAACTAATGGCCCTAACTTTAAAATGATTAACTGAGAAACCAATATGTGTTAAACAATGGCCTTTAACAAAAGAGTAACTGCAGGCTTTAGAACAGCTGGTACAGGAGCAACAAGATGCTTACCATAATGAAGAATCAACCAGCCCTTGGAATCTCCTGTATTTGTTGTTAAAAAGAAATCTGAAAAATGGCAAATGTTAACAGATTTAAGAGCTGTCAATGGGTAATTCAACTATGGGCCCTCAGCAATCTGGAATTCCTTTGCCTTCCCTACTACCTAAAGGATGGTTTCTTATAGGTATTGATTTAAAAGGCTGTTTCTTTAGTACACTTTTGTAAGAAAAGGACAAAAAAAATTGCCTTCACAGTGCCTACTTATAATAATTCTCACCCTGCTAGGAGATATCAATGGATCATCCTCCCACAGGGAATGCTCAGTAGCCCCACCATGTGACAATACTTCATAAGTCAGCCATTAGAAATAATACATAGACAATTTCCTAAATCTATAATTTACTATTATATTTTGCTATCTGATTCAAGTGCAACTACCTTAGAAAAATGTTTGAAGAAATAAAGTTTTGCCTAAATGGAGATTACAAATTGCTACTGAAAAAATACAAAGAGAAGATTCTGTCAATTACCTAGGTTATAAAATACATTTACAGAAAATTAAAACATAAGAGACACAAATTAGGAGATTCTGACTGCAGACTCTTAATCACTTTCAAAGATATTTTTAGTCTACAACCTGCTGTTAAGATAACACCTGATTGAAGGATTTATTTAAATAAAACCATAGATGGTAACAAAGACTTAAATAATTCCAGGGAATTAACAGCTGAAGATGAGAAAGAATTGCAGGTTGAAGAGAAATTACAGGATGCATATGCGAATAGTGTACATCCAAATCTTAATTGTATCTTAATCATATTGCATTCCAGAATTTCCTCTACAAGAATTTTAATGCAGAGAGAAGATATTATCTTAGAATGAATCTTTTATCACATAAACCAAGTAAAAAAATTAAAAGCTTATGTGGTAAAGGTCTCTGAATTAGTTATAAAAGGAAAATTGAGGCTTTGTCAGCTAGTAAGAATAGACCCAGCAGAGATTCTAGACCTTTTACTAATTATGTAATTAACAAGTTATAGGAAGGCAATCAGCCCTGGCAAAGAGTTTTGCTAAGTTTTTAGGAGAGATTAGTAGCAATTATAAAGTGATAGAATTAACCTTATAAGAGAACTACTTGGATTCTTCCCTGAATTGTATGTGACACAACAATAACTGAAGCCTGTACATTCTATACTAATAAAAATAAGTCAGGAAAAGCAGGTTACAAATCAGAAGATTTAAGTAAAGTGGGGGGGAAAAGGCCCTTCTAATTTTGTCCAAAAGGCTGAGGAATTTTTAAAAAATTCTCAATATAGTTACTGTTTTGCAATATGCAGAAAGAGTTGTCTTGCATATTGGAATTGCTGAATTTATACCAAATGATACAGAATTGACTTCATTATTCATTCAGATTCAAGATATAATCAGGAAAAGGCTTTGTCCAATATACATAATACACATCTGATCCCATACGGGTCTGCCAGGCCCTCTAGCACAAGGTAATGCAGAAATTGGTCAATTATTGATTAGAAATGTTCTGAGGCCTCAGATTTTCATTTAAAAAATCATGTCAATAGCAGAGGTTTAAAGAAAGAGTTTTCTATTACATAGCAACAAGCTAAGGAGAATATAAGGAAATGTCCTACTTGCTCTTCCTATAACCCAAATAGCATTACCTACAGAGAGTAACCCAAAGGGTACTCAAATGAATGAAATCTGGCAGATGAATGTGTTCCACTTTACAGAATTTGAAAAATTTAAATATGTATACCACACCATTGACACTTATTCAGGTTTTCAATGGACAACAACCTTGATCTCAGAAAAAGCTGATTCATGTTTTTATTAGAAGTTATGAGCATTATGGTTATACCTGCCAAATAAAGACAGATAATGGTCCAGCATATACTTATAAGAAAATGAAACAGTTTTTTTGCTTATTATGATATAAAATATATTACAGATATACAAAACAATTCTACAGATCAGGCAGTTATAGAAAAATCCAATCAAACCATAAAGGATATGTTAAACAAATAGAAATGGATGGAAAATAAACCTAGAAATAGATTGGATAATGCTTTATTAACCTTGAATTTTCTTAATGCTAATGTGAAAGGAACAATGGCAGCAGAGAGACATTGGATAATAGAAAAAACTTCTGAAATAAATCAGATGATGTATTTCAAGGATGTGTTGACATCAGAATGGAAACCAGGAGATATTCTATGTTGAGTAAGAAGTTTTGCTCTTTCTTCTACAGAAGAAGAAAAGCTATGGATACCTTTAAGATTAATAAGAATTCGGCTTGAAAAGGAGAAACCTCTTGGTAAAGAAATGACAGCTCATCCACAGAGATAATAATCATACCTGTGGTAAGAAAATCTCATAAGGGTTAGAGGTTCTGCTCTTGTCTTCACAGGAAAATATTCATTTTCAAAAAGTCAAGAGACCTTGGACATTGCATGCCTAAAGAGGAAAAGACAACTATCTAGAAAAGATCACCAAGCAAAGAGAAATATGGCTTATGAAGACAGGTCATCTGCAGGGTAAAATATATATAACATAATTGACAGAATACA
>NW_004949175.1:1111846-1113599 GCF_000317375.1 Microtus ochrogaster | reverse complement strand
CCTGTTCTGTTTTCTCCGCCTACCTAAGGGTTGGCCTATGAAATGGGCCTAGGCAGTTTCTTTATTAATAAGAAATCATTCCCACATCAGCAGGGCAATGAGAAAGGTTAATTCTGAGAAGAAGGAAGCTCTTTCTGCAGTCCTGCCCAGACACAGAAGAAGAAACATGTGACCTGCCCTGCTGAAAAGAGTACAGAGCTATGTGGCTAACATACATAAGAATAATGGGTTAATATAAGTTATAAGAGTTAATAAGAAGATCCCTGGTTAGGTGCTGAGGAGTTCCATCTGGACGGGTGAGTGTGTGCTATCCAGGGGCGGATTGTCCCAGAAGAGAGCACAAACCCCCCTCCCCCAGCTCCTGCTGCAGGGCTGTCTTTCTTACACACAAACCAGCCCCCCATCCCCCCCCTCCAAGCCTGCCCTGCTGTCTGCTAGGTCCTTTGCTTAAGAACAGTTCTCCGCTGCTACACTAAGACTACCCATCCAGAGTGGTGAGTGCCGGCATACTGGGCAGGCCTCAAGGTCCCCTGCAAGGGAGCCGGGGCACCTTCAGCTTGTGCTGCAGGGTCTCCTGTGCTCTACTGGACCACGCCCTGCCTGCCACATTCTTCCTTTTGTCCCCCGCTCACTGGGCTACCAGGAGTCCCTGCTTAGATGCTGAGGAGTTCTATCTGGACGGGTGAGTGTGTGCTATCCAGGGGCGGATTGTCCCAGAAGAGAGCACAAACCACCCTCCCCCAGATCCTTCTGCAGGGCTGTCTTTCTTACACACGAACCTGCCCCCAAGCCTGCGCTGTTTGCAAGGTTCTTTGCTCAGGAACAGTTTCCTACTCCTACACTAAGGCTACGCACCCAGAGCGGTGAGTGCCTGTCTATTGGTCAGGCCTCTAGAACCCCTGCAAGGGAGCCCAGGCACCTTCAGCTTGTGCTGCAGGGTCTCCTGTGCTCTACTTGACCCCGCCCTGCCCCCCAAGTTCACCCTTTTGTCCGTGGGTCATTGGACTACCAGGCATCCATGTTTCAGTGCTGAGGAGTTCCATCTGCACAGGAACGGTTCCTGCTTCTACACTGAGGAGATATACCCAGAGAGTCAGTCACAGCAAAGACTGGACCAAGACACCAGGACTCTCCTGGCTCCATTTGAAAGAAAGGATGGGAAGGCGCCAATGCAAGAATTCCTCTAACAACATGAAAGGCAACATGACATCACCAGAATCCAGGTATCACAAAATAAGAAGAATTGTACACCCTACTCCAGAAGAATTAGAAGAAATTGACTCAAAAGTGAATTATATGAAATTAATAGAGGACCTTAAACAGGAGGTGAAAAACTGCCATAAACAATTAGAGATTACAAACAAAAAGGTAGAGGAAATGAATAAGTTGCTCAAAGAGACCCAAGAAAACCAAAAGAAACAAGAAAAAGCAATCAAACAGGTAAGGGAAGCAGTTCAAGACTTGAAGAATGAAATGGAAGTAATGAAGAAAACACAAACTGAGGGAAGAATGGAAATGGAAAATCTGGGTAAACGAACAGGAACTACAGAGACAAGTACTACCAACAGATTACAAGGGATAGAAGAAAGAATTCAGACACTTAAGATAGCATAGAGAAAATAAACACACTGATCAAAGAAAACAGCAACGCCAACAAATTCTCATCACAAAACATTCAGGAAATATGGGACACAATAAAAAGACCAAACCTAAGAATAATTGGAGTAGAAGAAGGAGAAGAAGTACAGCTCAA
>NW_004949175.1:1097135-1100338 GCF_000317375.1 Microtus ochrogaster | reverse complement strand
ATGGATGGATGGATAGATAGATAGATAGATAGATAGATAGATAGATAGATAGATAGATAGATAGATAGATAGATAGATAGATAGATAGACAGATTGATTGATTGATTTCCCAGTAGAGTAATAGTCTCACTTAAAAATCAAAGCTGGCTTTGGAGTTGGACAATAGCTATTCTTCTCTAAATCCAAGCTTTTTGTTGAAAGAAAAATTCAGAGTTCCTGTCTCATGTCAGGAGGCATCTGGTATTAGACAAAAAGAAGAAAGAATTTAGGGAAATTTTTACTTTTCTTCATACCTATTTTTGTCTTTATCATACTTTTCATTAAATATTTGTCTATATAAATAATGTTTAAGTTTTCCACAAGGAACAATAGATTTCCTGCAGTAATCTCTGAAGTATCCAGGAAGATAGAGCCCCACAACCATGACTCCACCTAGTTGCTATGATATCACCGATGCCGAGAAAAGGGTCCAAAACAAGCCCCAGATAAGTTCATGCATGAACCAAGGTAAGAAAATTGGTCTATGAAACTCTGTCTTGGAAGCTGGGAATTTTCAGAAGGTGAGAATGTGAGTAATATGTCAGTAATGGGTTCCAAAAATAAAAAGAGGCAGAAGACAAAAGGCCCAAGCAGAATAAAAGAAACCACCAGTATAGAGGGTTGAGTAACTCCAGAGAGGACCAGTAAAAGAAGAAATGAAGTTTCTCCCTCTAACATTTCAATTATCCATTTGGAATGAATGTTGAGGTTCTGAGAAGACAACTCCTAGACCAAGAAAAGAAAAAATTAATGTTCTACACTGCTTGGGTGATTGGGACATCTGAAAGGTTGTGTGTGATCGAAACACTTCATCAAATGTGACATACAGCCTCCCAATTCAGGACCTTTCCAGAGAGAGACTGATCTGGGCAGAGTGGAAAAAACTCAATATGGAACTAAGGGGGAGGGTGAAATTCAAAACAAATCTGCTAAAATCAAGAACAAGACTAGATTGTACATTCTCTCCATACTTATTCAAGTACTTGAAGTCTTAGCTTGAGCAATAACACAACTGAGGGAGATTAGAGAAATACAAATTAGAAATAAAAAAAAGTCAAGGTATCTTTATTTGTAGATGATAGCATACATAAGTGACCCTAAAAATTCCCCTGGGAAACTCCTACAGCTGATAAACAACATCTCTCACAACAGCCTCAGAAAATATAAAATATTTCAAGGCAACTCTAACTAAGCAAGTGAAAAACTTGTATTGATGTGGGATTCCCCTCTGTATATTGTGATTATCATTGATTAATAAGGAAAAGTGCTTTGGGTCTATAATAGGGCAGAACAGAGCTAGTTGGGGAAAACTAAACTGAATGCTGGGAAAAAGAAGGCAAAGTCTAAAAGAAGTCATGTAGCCCCGTCAGAGACAGACACTGGAAGGAATGTTGCCAGTAGGCCACAGCCATATGGCGATACACAGTTTAATAGAAATGGATTAAATTAAGATGTAAGAGCTAGCCAATAAAAAGCTAGAGCTCATAGGCCAAGCAGTGATTTAATTAATACAGTTTCTATGTGGTTATTTCAGGTCTGAGTATCCAGGAACAAACAAGCAGCCTCCTACTATATTGTATGATAAAAACTTTAAGATAATGAAGACAGTATCAATGATAAAAAGATCTCCCATGATCATGGATTAGTAGAATTAACATATCTAAAATGACCATCCTACCAAAAGGCAATCTACAGATTCAATGTAATCCCCTTCAAAATTTCAACACAATTCTTCACAGAGCTTAAAGAACAATTTACATCTTTATATAGAAATACAAAAGTGCATGGTAGCTAAAACAATCCTGGACAATAACTGTCAGAGGTCTTACCTTCTCCAATTTAAAGTTATACTACAGAGCTATACTAATAAAAACAGCATGATATTGGCACAAAAAACAGGTGCTCTGATAGATGGAATAGAGTTGAAGACCCAGACATAAATTCACATACCTATAGCCATCTGATTTACACATTGGAAATACACACTGGAAAGAAGACAACAGCATCTTCATCAAATGGTGCTGGTCAAACTGGAAGTCTACACGCAGAAGGATGCAAACAGATCTTTATGTGTCACCCTGCAGAAAACTGCAAATAGATCAAAGATCTCAATATAAAACCAAATATACTGAACCTGATTAAAGGACAGAGGGATATAGCCTTGAACTCATCAACACAGGAAAGTATTTTCTAAATAGAACAGTATTAATGCAGGCAATAAGAACAACAATTAAGAAACAGGACATCATGAAACAGAGAAGCTTCTGTAAGGCAAAGGACACTAACATTAGAAGAATGTGGCAGCCAACAGAATGGGAAAAGAATTTTACAACAGATCCAAAATAGATAAAGAAACTAAGTGTCAATAAAACAAATAACCCAGGTGGGTATAGTGGTACATACCTTTAATCCTAGCACTCAGGAGATACAAATAGGTAGATCTCTGAGTCTGAGGCCAGCTTGGTCTTCAAGCATGATACAGGACAGTCAGGGCTATTACACAGAGAAACCCTGTCTTGAAACCAGCCCTCAAAAAAGAAAAGAATCTAGTTTTAAAATGTGGTACAGAGCTAAACAGAGAATCCTCAAAAGAGGAAACTCAAATGGTTGAGAAACACTTAAAGAAATGTTCAATATCCAGTGTTTGACTGAGCTCCTAAGGTCCAAATGAGGAGCAGGAGGAAGAACATGAGCAAGGAAGTCAGGACCGCGAGGGGTGCGGCCATCCACTGAGACAGTGGGGCTGATCTAATGGGAGCTCACCAAGGCAAGCTGGATGATGGAGCATATGATCAGACTGGACTCCCTGAACGTGGTTGACAAGGAAGGCTGACTGAGAAGCCAAGGACAATGGCACTGGGTTTTGATCCTACTGCATGTAATGACTTTGTGGAAGCCTAGTCTGTTTGGATGTTTACCTTCCTAGTCCTGGATGGAGGAAGGAGGACCTTGGACTTCCCACAGGGCAGGGAACCCCAACTGCTCTTTGGACTGGAGAGGAAGGGGGAGGAGGATGGAGGGAGCGGGAGGGAAGTGGGAGGAGGGGAGGAGGTGGAAATTTTTAATTAAATAATAAAAATAAATAAATATGGATGTTCACCTTCCTAAATATGGACGGAGGGGGGAGGACCTAGGACTTACCACAGGGCAGGGAACCCTGACTG
>NW_004949175.1:1089970-1096512 GCF_000317375.1 Microtus ochrogaster | reverse complement strand
AGAGCTAGTTCCAGGACAGGCTCCAAAGCCACAGAGAAACCCTGTCTCGAAAAACCAAAAAAAAAAAAAAAAAAAAGAATGGATAAAGAAAATGTGGTACATCTACACAATAGAACATTACCCAGTCATTAAAAAAATGCCACCATAAAATTTGCATTTAAATGGGTGGAACTAGAAAAATAATCATCCTGGGTGAGGTAACCCAGACCTAGAAAGACACATATGGGGTGTATTCACTTATGTGTGGATACTAGCTGTTAAGTCAATGATAATCAAGCTATAATTCATAAGCACAGAGCATAGATATAGCATAAAGGACTAGAGATGAGAGATTTCATTAAGAAAAAGAAAAAGACAATTATGGTTGTATTGGAGTGGGCTGGAACAGAATCAAATGTGAAAGAGAAAAGAAGGGGTGCGAGAGATAATACAAGGAGAGACAGCTAAAATTAAGGGCCATTTGAGGGGTAGTATAGAAAACTGGTGCACTAGAAGTAGTATCTAAAGTACATACACAAATGAAGGAGATCTCAATGAAATTGCCAAATAATGGGGGAAACAGAGTCCCAACTGAACATCTCACCAAAGTACCAGGAATGGCTTAGATTTAATTGAGTTGCTGCACAAAGGGGTCACATGGGAATCCCCAAACCACCCAGGCTATTCCCAAGACTATATGTTCCTCTCTAAAAACCAAGGGCAAGGCAACATTGCTAAAGACAACATCTGCACAACTCACTGAAGATGGAAAAGCCTAGCTGGTACCTATATAGCCTTCATTCCTACACTCTAGCATCTTTGGTACTTTGCACATGACTAGAAGAGAAATGTAAACCTAAACCAATCACAAACTCTTTGATCTATAGTGATATCCTGCCTGCAAATACGCTAGTGCAACAGTGGCACAGAACGTGTGGGAATAACCAACCAACACCTGATTTGACTTAAGACTCACTCCAGATGAAACCAATGCTGCTTTGGATGACCAAGAACTGGACACTAGATAGCTCAAGGACCTAGAGGAAAAACAAATTTTTTTTTAAATTTTTGTTCTTTTAAAAATGTATTGGTGGCTCCTAATGATAATATAGATAATATAGATCAGTGTCTTGCTCAAGCCATCATCAGAAAAGTTTCCTCCTACAGCAGATGGGAACAAATACAGACTCACAGCCAGACATTACACAGAGAGTTAAGAGACCTTGGAACACTCAGCCCTAAGTGGTATGTCTCCATCAGATCCTGCCCCTCAGAAGTCAGGGAACTCCACAGAAGAAGAGGCAGAAAGAATATAAGCTAAAGGACACCCAGAAAATAAGGCCCTCTACAACATGAACAAAGCTCACATGAACTTACAAAGACTAAAGCAGCATGGGCAAGACGTGCACAGGTCTACACCAGGTCCTCTGGGCTTACGCCTTCCAGGTTAGCAGTTCTATGGGATTCCTGAGTGGGAATGAGTGGGTCTTGTACATTCTCTTGAGTTCTTTTCCTTCTGTTTGTTTTGCCCAATTCCAATGTGATAGTTTTTGCTTTAGCTTATTGATGTGGGAGTGTCATGTATCAATCTGTTGATTTCATTGGTTCAAGCAATAAAGAAACTGCTTGGTCTCATAGGTTAAAACATAGGTGGGAGGAGTAAACAGAACAGAATGCTGGGAGGAAGAGGAAGTGAGCTCAGACTCAACAGCTCTCCTCTCGGGGGCAGACACCTCAGAGAGACGCCACGCTCCCATCTCCAGGGCGGACGCAAGAGCTCTGCTCTCTGAGGCACATGCGATGAAGCTCCGACCCAGGATGGATGTAGGCTAGAATCTCCTTCGTAAGCCACCTCGTGGGCTACACTAGAAATGGGCTAGTCCAGGTGAGAGAGTTAGCAGAGAAGAGGCTAGATAGAAATGGGCCAAGCAGTGTTTAAAAGAATACAGTGTCCATGTAATTATTTCGGGTAAAGGTAGCCTTGCGGGCAGTGGGGTGCTGGGGATGCAGCCCCGCCACTCCTATTACAACAGCTTATATTTAAGTATCATCCCTTAGAATGTTTGTTTTCTAATGAGACAGAAAGAAAGTGTATATAGATGGGAGGGGTGGTGGAGAGGAACTTGGTGAGGTAAAGCCATAATCAGGACATATTATATGAGAAAAAAAATCCATTTTCAATAAAAGAGAAATAAACAATGTCAAAAGATATCCAAAATCTTCCCTTTTCAATAAGGAAATTTCCTCAGTTGATGCTCACACTTGGAGAGGATCCCTGAGTAGGAGAAGAAATGTGTCATTGTCCTCCCTCACCAGTTCAGAGGTTCAAGTTTCAGAAGAGCTAAACTACGGCTTCTGATAAAAGACCCATATGGGATGACTGGTTGATTTTATCAATTTCTTGGGTCCCAATTCTATATTTGGCCCAAGTTCATATCAATGTAGTAGGAGCTGTGGGCTGCGTTCCTGCCGCCCCGGCTCAAGGCCACCTGGCTAGCTTATACCTCAAAATAACAACACACAAACTGTATTCTTTTAAACACTGCTTGGCCCATTTCTATTTGTGTGTAGCACCCCAAGGTGTGCTTACCGGGAATATTCTAGCCTACGTCCATCCTGGGTAGGAGCTTCATCGCATCTGCCCCAGAGAGGAGAGCTATTGAGTCTGAGCTCACTTCCTCTTCCTCCCAGCATTCTGTTCTGTTTACTCCACCCACCTAACCAAAGAGGGCCAAGCAGTTTCTTTATTTTTTAACCAATGACCTTCCTCCATCATGTCAATACTGAGTATTTTCTTCTCTGTCAAAGAGAAGAGAGTGAAAAGGGCTGTCACCATGGCTGCTTGGGAAAGAAAACATACCCGGACAATGAGTAACTAAAACAGGACAAAAAAAATCCCCAAACCAACAACCTACATAGGGTATTAACAATAAAGCTCATGAAGGCCACACACCATCTCTGAAACTTGATTATAAGGGGGGCAGAAGAATTAGCACTCCTGTCCCAGAATATTGATATGCCACAGGAAAAGATGGATCAACAGAGTTCCTAAGGATGTTAAAATGTCAGATAAAAAAAGTAGTTGGAATTAGATATAAAAGAGAACTTGGGATAGGGATGCTAAAACTACATTTTGCAACTAACAGCTAGCCAGTGAAAGGGTTACTGAAGTTTGAGACAGAAGGATTGAAAGAAGATTCTAGAGAGGAAAAAATAAACTGCTACCAACATACGAAGGGACATTGCAAGAGGGAATGTCCTGCCTCAAAAAGAAAAAATACCCCTCATGACTTGTGATGAGGACTAGACATCAAGAAATGTATTACCATCTGTAACTGCAATTACAGGGAGAGCATGTGGTGATCTTCGCTCTGTGCATGCTTTCTACTCTGCCTTTTCGTCTCCCTCACATCAAGTTCATTTTGACAATAAGTCAAGGTGTTTGCTAAAATGTTGTCTATTTCTAACCATGGGGGGGGGGGTTGTACAATTACAAGCAAAGAAAATGTTTAGTGGCATGAACTGTGAAGGGAAAATATAAACAAAATAGATTGTTTCTTCTATCAAAGGACAAAACTCCATTTAAAAAAATTTATGAAGCCACTTGGCAGATATTGAAATTCCCCCAAAGGCCAGCAGTTATTAAGAACAAAATATCTGCTCAAGGTTGTATACTCCCCTCAAAAGATAAACTTTGCTTCTCACTTGAACCATTTTGAGTTAGTCAACTATGTATAAGTGGGAGGCCAAGCTCTGGTGACTCTGAGAGGCACAGGACGCCTTTACACTAGGAATAAAAACCCAATCAGACCACCGGTAGATGTTGTGGCATGATTTGACAGAGCTACACATACTTCTCCAGAGGTGAAACTTTTCGTTTTGCCAAACATTTTGGACTATGTCTTGTGACCCTAGACTCATTCATAATATGACCAGCTGTCCTACAAGTGTGACTGGCAACCTCACAGCATGGGAACTAGCCAACCCTATCACAGGAAATCCAGTTCATAGGAGTAACTTGCAAAACTTAAATTCCAGATGCATGAAACCTACCATCAAGCCTCGAAGAATTTGGGAAACTCTAAGGTTACTCAGACTTCCATTTACTTTAAAATAATATCTACCTTATCAGCACCCATCATTTGGGGATTCTTTTTATTACAATTGTACAAAAGCAATCAATCTCCAATGGCAACAACATTCATCAAAACTGACCAAATACTACAGATGACAGAAATCTTACTGGAAGTATAGAAATTTTAGAACAAACTAAATTCATTTCAAAATGAAAGATGTATAGAGAGTGGCTATTACTTTGAGAGAAGAAAGGATACTGTTTCAAAATGATTTTCTGAAAGACTGAGTAAAAATGAAATAAGCTACACAGGACTATCCCAGACCTCAACGTGGGAAAGAGCCTGTACTTTAACTTACCAGGATTATTGACAACATCAATACAAATGGAATCTGAAGTAGCTAAGGGACAACCGCCAACATTTCTCAGTGTAGAGTCTAGTACTAATGACCTATGGAAACTTCAATTACAGAAAATAGAACTTGTAACCTAAAACCACCTCCTTAACTTTTTCTCTCTCTCAGACTGCTTTCCTCCCTACTCCATTTCTAAAAAATCCTAGGAGTGAGCCATCCTAGCATCATAGTGTATCAAACAATATATAGCCTCTATAAGCACAAGATATGGTGCCTGGCCAGTAACAGTTAACTCAGAAAGGAGAGACAGAAAAACTGAGAGCTTGGGTGGGGGATGGGCCCTAATTAAAGATGGTAAAAGGTCAAATGAGCTTCAGATTACAGACAGTTAAAATATTACAGATAAAAGTCAAAGTACCTTGGGTTTTATTTTTAAGTTGCTTTGATATCCAAATCTTAAAATACATCATTAGCAGTCCACTAGCTTTCACCAGTCCAAAAGCTAAGGATGCTATCAGGAAGCATCTAAAACATAGCGCAGTAATTCTGTTGCTGTGCCTGCCTAGATGTGGACCCCACCAACATATTTGTTACTTTATTACATTTTGTTCGGTGACTAATAAAAATCTTCTTTAAGTACTTCCTCAGTGAAAAACATTAGTTGGGGAAACAAATTATTGTTCCCGGCCAGCCCATGGTTACTTATATTTAGCCCCATAATAAAATTTTATTCCCTTGGAGAACAGAATGTTTTTACACCAACATTGGATAGAATATTAATATATTACAAACATTACTTATTTGGCTGTGACTCGAAAAGGAATAAAACAATATAATTTCTCTGTCAATTATCAGTTTTTAAGATTTTCTTCTTTTTTAAATTACATTTATTTATTTATTATGTATACAATATTCTGTCTGTGTGTATGCCTGCAGGCCAGAAGAGGGCACCAGACCTCCATTACAGATGGTTGTGAGCCACCATGTGGTTGCTGGGAATTGAACTCAGGACCTTTGGAAGAGCAGACAATGCTCTTAACCTCTGAGCCATCACTCCACACTAAGATTTTCTTCTTTTAACCACAGGTGAATGGTCCATGAGGCTTCAACCCTACACAAAGAACTACACAAGTAACTAAAGAATGCTGAGAGCAAGAGAAAGTCTTCCCCAGGGAAGAGCACACCAATTGACTATCCAATACCATATGGTCAGTCTTGAAAACATATATACAGGTAACACTATACAGATGGTGGGAATATATATGTATATTCATGTAACATGATGGCCGGCTTGTTGGGGGTTTCTGTCCTCCCACCAGATCCCAACAGCGATTAGGTTCCAAAGATAATCATACAGAGAGTCTGCATTACTTATAAACTGATTGGCCTATTGGCTCAGACTTCTTATTAGCTCTTGCAGCTTATATTAACCCATTGTTCTTATTTATACTAGCCACATGGCTTGGTACCTTTCACAGCGGGGGCAGGTTACATGTTGCTTCTTCAGTGGTCTGGGCTGGACTGGAAGAATGGGCTTCCTTCTTCCCAGAATACTCCTGTTCTCATCGCCCCGCCTCTACTTCCTGTCTGGTTGACCTGCCTATACTTCCTGCCTGGTCAATCAGCATTTATTTAAAACATGATCGACAGAATACAGACAATTCTCCCGCACCATATTCATACATGTATGTAACAACAAATAATGGAAATAAAAGCTACTGAATTTAAACGACAGCAAGAGGCATATGGGAATGTCTAGAGGGAGGAAAGGGAAGCAGAAATGGTGTAATCCTAGAATTTCAGAAACTAAGAGATAATTTTTAAAGACAATTTTAAGGATTATAGAACTCTATCTTGGGTATTAGAAAAGTATTTACATTTATTATGTCTTAAATGTTTACAAATTCAATTGTAACTAATTCTCTCTCCTCTCTCTCTCTCTCTCTCTCCCTCCCTCCCTCCTAAGTGGGGAGTTAGCTTTAATCTCACTAGTCAAGAAGCAGAGACATGCAGTTTGAGGCTAGCTTGATCTATTAATTTCCAGGCCACCTCTTTTCCATCTTCCTCTTGGAGAGGCAGCTTCGCTTCTGCCTCTCTCCCCACTTCTCTGCTTCAACCTTCTCTCTTTCTCC
>NW_004949175.1:1088703-1089870 GCF_000317375.1 Microtus ochrogaster | reverse complement strand
CTGAGGCAGGCTGATCTTCAGCTTCCGGCCTGAGCTCGCTCTTTTTTCCATCTTCCTCTCAGAGAGGCAGCTTCGCTTCTGCCTCTCTCCCCACTTTTCTGCTTCCTCCCTTCTCTCTTTCTCCTCCTCTCTCTCTCTCTCTCTCTCTCTCTCTCTCTCTCTCTCTCTCTCTGTCCTCCCTTCACCCTTCCTCCCCCATAACTCCCTGAATAAACATTCAACCTCACCCTGCAAAACAAAAAAAAATTTCCAGGCCAGTCAGGGCTATTCAGTAAGACCTTGTCTCAAATACACACACACACACACACACACACACACACACACACAATCTTAGTATGAGGATGTCCTATTAAAATCTGTGTCATTTTAAAGCGCGGCTTCCTGGGGCTGTGCTGCCAGTGTGAACTCTGGCTTTAAAGCATTTCAATGGATTTTATGGGACTGGATGTTTGTGTTCCCACTTGGGATCAAAAGGAGAGTGCTCAGAGACCGTGCTGATGGCTCAGCGCTCCAGCCTGCACCTGGGCAGATGGTACAATCAGGCTTAGGCAGGCGAAAGAACATGGCGGATTCCTGCCGATAGAGACGTGTTTTCAGACTGTGCAGTGCTCTGTGTGTCAGATTTTGCTGTAACTTGGATGAAAAGAGTTTCTGTGCTGCAAGCTCAATCTCAGATTTAAACTGCTGAGTGCGGTGCCAATGTGGACTTGCTGTGTGCTGGAACTGTGCTCAGCTCAGGTGCACCAAATGGATCTGAGGCAGGAGTGGCTGCTCCATGCTGAACTGTGCTGACCTCAGACAGGAACTGCCGTAATTACCATAATAACAGCGCAGTTAAAGTTTCAACTGGGCAGGACACAGGCGGTACCATATTACCTGTACATGGTACAACTTAGGTTTTTAAGAACTGCTTAACATTTTAAAAAATGCTCCTAAATAGTAAAAAAAAAAAAAATGTTACAGATTCACAATAAAACAGATTCAGACACTGTTGGATGAATGTACATAGGCTTGGGAGAGAGAAGAAAAATAATATAAAGAATAAAGTTAATGTCTTAAAAAAAAGGGTAAAGTCTTTAAAGAGACAAAGTCCAGATAGTTATAGATTAAAAGAAATAAAGAAAAATAAGCCACGTAAAAATGGAAAATTCACAGAGAGTCTGGATT
>NW_004949175.1:1039876-1087174 GCF_000317375.1 Microtus ochrogaster | reverse complement strand
TGGGGCCAGGCAGTGTTTAAAAGAATACAGTTTCCGTGTAATTATTTCGGGTATAAAGCTAGCCATGCAGGCGGCCGGGTGCTGGGGATGCAGCCCTGCCGCTCTTATTTCAACATCTTCCTAGCACCTTTCCCTTTCATTATGAAACCTTCATAGCTTGGATCAGTCTAAGTTACATGCAGAGACTTGAAACCAAGTCACCAACCATTTCTTCATGGGGAGGCCCAGGAAGTGAGAAGTACAAGCCATGGGCAGCTGGGGTTCAACCATACCTTTTCCTGACCACTCAGCAGTGCTAGCATCAAAGACGCTGGTACAGTTATCAGCAGAATTTTTAAGACAACAGCCTGCAAGCAGAAATCAACCTTGCTTTTGTGTATAATCTTTACCCAGCTTTTTTTTTTAATTAGCTACTTGTTACTGAGTAAAGACAAAAATAAAACAGATGCTGTTACACCTGTTGGTGACACACAGATTACTGAGCAACTGCTACATGGGGTTTAGCCAGTTACCCATTTGAGATAGGACAGTTGCTAGTCTTTCCAAGTGAAGAAGGATCTATTCAGCTTTTATCAGTGACTTCATAAACTTGCAAGGGGGAACCTATTACGTCAGTATTAAACTACATGTAAAAATTAGGAGCAAAGTCCTTACTTCACAGCTGAGAACCTTTCACTAAGGATATAAACATCACAACAATTTATATCCAATAGTTGAGGAAGTTGTCTCCTCTTCCCACCTCTTGATCTAGAGACATGTTAGGATTACAGACACACACTAGTGTCCAGCTTTTTAATAGAGCTTCTGTAAATTAAAACTCAAGTCATTAGACTTATTTCTCCAGCCTTCTCAAAATGATTTTTTTAAATCATGTAGCTCATTCCATGAGTTTCTCAAACTCCTGAATTTTACAAAATGGTGGTTTTGATTTTTACATCCTTTCTGTATTATCAAAGTTTTAGATTTCTTTTCAAAAAATAATTACGTTGTAAGTTATCTTCTCAACATTCCACCAATCTTTCTAAACATCCAATATTTTCAGTGTAAGATTTCCTTAGGGCTGAAAAGACGCTTAGAGAGTAAAGGTACTTGTCCCTAATACAGATGACCTGAGTTCAATTCCTCACATGGTAGGAGAGAATAAACTCCTAAGCTGTTCTCTGACCTCCAGAGCTAGCATGTGTGTACACATGTGCACACACACAAACACACACCCATGCACAAGTACACAGGCACACAAAATGATACATTTTTTGGGGGGGGGACACATCCATCCACTCTGTGGCAATGTCAAAGAATATTAACTTTAGAAATCCTATTCCTTTGGATTCCCTGCTTTCGAGTAAAGTCAGTATTGAATGAGTTAATCACTAATGTTCCTATGGGTTCTATAATACATTGATTACAACTATTCAACATGTATACCTTTCCAAGATCTTGAGAAGTTATAACTCGCCAAAAACTAGTCAAACAGAAGCAGTAAAATTACACTGGTACTTACCAGGAAAGTAAAATAAGTGTCTCTTAGATTCTTCCCAATAATAAATATCTTAATTTTGCATGCAAATACCTAAAAAGTACTTACAAAGGAAAAATTAGAAAAAATTCCTTAAATACTTTCCAAAATCCTTTCAAGGCTGTATGTATCTTGACAGGGCTTCTCCGTTGCTATGGAGCCAGTCCTGGAACTCTTTCTGTAGACCAGGCCGGGATCAAACTCAGAGATCCGTCTGTCTGCCTCTTACTCCCAAGTGCTGGGATTAAAGGTGTGTGCTACCACATTAAAAGTACATAAGAATTAATTTAAAAAGCTGGCGTGATTGTGGCTAGCAATGCTGCCTTTTCTATGCACTAGAACCAACAAATACAAATGCACTTACTAGAATGACCTAAAGTCATGATCAAACTTATTAGCAATGTTTCTCTGACAGTTGGTGGAACAGCGTATGCCATCTATCAGTTAGCTGTGGCTGCATTTCCCAAGAAGCAGAACTGACTTCGTCATCCCAGGCTTCACATGGTTCAATTGCATTCAGAGCTTGATGGATCAGGAATTTGATGAGTAACTGAGCTCTTTGGGGATCACTATTTATTGACGTGTACTAACTGTCAGCAATAAAGCAGTCTTTACCATGAAAAATAAATAAATAAATAAATAAATAAATAAATAAATAAATAAATAAATAAATAGCTGACGTGATTGTGGCTGGCAATGCTGTCTTTTCTATGCAATAGAACCTATAAATATAAATGCACTTACTAGAATGACCTAAAGTCATGATCAAACTTATTAGCAATGTTTTTCAATGGCATGCTCTAAATTTTCAAATAATAATTTTACAAGCATTTACAATATATAACATATATTAGGTAGCTTTAGCACTGAAATTAGTCTATTGGTAAAACAGCTTGGACGGATAAACCAAACTGATTCCCTCTCTAATCACCTATTCAAATGTTAAGTATGACAGTTTCTTTAAAGGATAAAATAAAATTCTAGAGGCAGAGGCAGAACTCTTTGTGAGTTCGAGACCAGCCTGGTCTACAAGAGCTAGTTCCAGGACAGGCTCCAAAACCACAGAGAAACCCTGTCTCGAAACACTAAATAAATAAATAAATAAATAAATAAATAAATAAAATTCTAAGGTTTTTTTTTCACACCCAGAAGACTAAAATGCCTCTGACCCCCCTCCCAATGTTTATGATACATAATCCTGGAAAGTTATACACAGATCCCTAAACAAATGCAATAACTTTATTTTAAATTATCGAATAAAAACGTATCAATTGTGAAAATTATCAACCAAGTAGTTAAAGCCATTCAAGTGTAAGTGACCTACTAGGACAAAAATTTTACTTTTGTAACTTTTATTAACATATATTCAGCCTCAAGGATCACACTTGAAAACTCTCTGAAACAAATTTCTATGGCAATTTCCTTGTCTGTTTATACCACAACATTCCTGCAACCCTAGCCACTTTACAAAGGAAAATTTGCTTTAAAACTGATGGCTTCTATTTGAAAGAGGCTCTATTAACCCTTAAGTTTCATCAATTATGATATCTTAGATTATCATATATATTGCAACTGTTACATGCATAATGGATTTTGCTTTGGAATCAAGTTTACTGAGTCACAGATTTCTGCTAAGGTCCACAATCCCTAACCTTCCACAGTAGCATACACGGTGAGGACATGAGGCAAACGTACCAAATCCCAGCCTACAAAAAGCATCCCAACACTTACTAGCTTTCAAGAATCACAAGACACATTTTCAAGGCAGAAAAGATCATACTGTTTGATCATACTCTATACTGTCAGTGCAATTCAACTTAAACTTAATCTTGAACAATTAAAATACTAGGCTAATACTTCAGAATAACACTTAAGTCTAATAATTTATTAAGTTTTAATAAATTATACATGAAACAAACTGTGTATGTTGTGCTGTTTTGCAATACTTAGAACATCTTTGAGGGGCTGATGAGATGGCTCAATGGTTGAAATGCCTGTTGGAGATCAGATCCCCAGAACCTACATCAAAATGATAGGTGAGGCTGTAATTCCAGCCTTGGAAAGCAGAGGCAGGGGATCTCTGCAACAAGCTGATTAGCAAGGCTAGCTGCATCAGTGAGCTCTGGGTTCGCTTAGAAACCCTGTCTCAAATTATAAAGTGAAAGAGTAATTGAGGAAGATTCTTGACACCAACCTTAAGGCCTCTACATGCACCCACACAAACACACACGCGAAGAAAAACAGACATCTTTGATAATTCAACTGTGTTCAAATTGGTGCATTTATGCTGAACATGGCCAACCAGTACTTAGAATGCTCAGACAGGAATACTGCTGCAAGTTTGAGGCCATCACAGGCTACACAGCAATACCATTTCAAAATACCAGTAACAGTGAGGATGGTGTTTAAACAAACTGGCAAGAGTTTAATTAATGCAATGCCCACAAATATAAAGTTTTTACTTTGAAACAGCTTAAAACACGCCAAGTATGTTTCAAGAAACCTGTTCTTGTTATAAAAGTAACAAATGAAATAGATTGATAATCCACAGCCTACTATTCATACTTTTTCCTTGACTTTCTTTATAGGTAAAGTTTGAACATCTAATTTTTTTATTAAGACAATAAATCTTTGTCACCTTGATAAAAGAACAAAAATGAACTTTCAAGTTCAGACATAGGTTTGTTAACGTGAAAGTGGAGTGCAATGGGTAAAATAACTTTTGTTGGTCTTAAAGGATGGGGGAGGGGACCAATGAGATAGCTCAGCAGTGAAGGCACTTGTTCACAAGCACGGTGATCAGAGTTCAACACCAGGAACACACATAAAAGTGGAGGAGAGAACCAACTCCACAAAGGAATCCTCTGGCCTCCACAGATACACACGCATATGTGCACACACCCAAATTAAATAACAACTAAAAAAAATGATAGGAAGGAAATGTCTTCAATACATTCAATGTAAATAACCTAAAGTTTCATATAGAAATAAAGATGTTACAGAGAGAAAAGTAATGGATACTTAAATAATTTGTAGTCTATAACTATAAAAATTGCTAAAATGCAAATATCCTTTTTGACTATTACCTATAATGAAATCAAATTAGAAACGTAACTGGGATACCTCTTTGTGCAAAGAAATTCAACTAAGCATGTAATATGTCAAAGAAAATACTCTGTAAATTCCAACCGCAAGCATATAAAATAGAATAAGTAAAAGACGTGTTTCAATGAAAATCTGTGATATTCTCAATGTTTCTGGTTTTGTTTTGGTTTTGTTTGAAATGCAATCTTATTCACCAGCCCAGGCTGGCCCGGAACTTGCCATCTCTCTGCTTCTGACACCATTATGCCTAGCTTAATAATGCCCAATTTTGCCACCTTGATATGGATACTATAGATAATACCAATGTAACAGAAATAGCACAGTCTGAGGACACATTCCGCATTTTATTTACATTTCAAGACTAACTTTGATCTGAAATCACATATCCATACACCTAGTTCCTTTTCGTTGCTTCACTTAAAACCTCTAAGCATGTTTTATTAAACAAAGACTGTAAACAAATATTTATCATGTCTGTTACATGGAACAAACGGGAACAGCTTTTAACAGAGATTCATCAATACCCCAAACATCTTTTTATTATAAATACAGGTATCAAAACAATCCTGAAGCTATTTTGATGCTATAGTAGTCAGCACCCACACCCGCACCGCTTCGAGTTAACACAACTGTGACTACTCATTATACCTGCTACTTTAAACAGTTCACTGTAGTATAAGGACGATGGATAAAGCATGCCATTTCTGCTCTTCCGTCTTGAGACTTTATTGTTCAGAAAGACAAAGGTTTCCACTGCCATCTGACACTCCTTTGCCGTGCTTTTGTCTTGAAAACCTGAATTCAATTTTGAATACTTCAGGCTCATGTTTAAATGATAGTGCTTTAAGAAGAGAAAGAAAAATTGTGCTGCACTTCTTCTGTTACCTGAAAACATAATAGGTGTACATATATTAAATATATTCTTACAACTGTCCAGGTCATGTTTACCAGCTGGAATTCTTTTTACTTAATGTGTGGGTATTTTGCATGGTGATATTTAATCAAGACATTAACATGAGTAGAAGGTTGTTGATTTAAGACAAGTTTGAGATCCACTAAAATCAGTTGTTGTACGTTTGTCCTTCTGGGGGTTGTGGAAGCTTCATATTTTCTTTGGACATCATTAGGCGTCTCAGCTCTTGGAGGACAACTTTAATGCTATAGGAATTTTGCCATTTTGCTAATACTGGTATGCTTCGTGCATCCACCTGAGAGGGGAGGAAAAGAGGGACAATTAATTACCAAAGTACTGCAGAACCATAGCTAAACATAGTGGAGCAAATCAGAGTAGAGAAGAGATCACAAGGTCAAGCCAGCCAGGGATAGACATGGAAATCCTGTTTCACAGTAAACAAAATTAATAACAGTACTACTGATGATAATGTACTACTATGTACCAATATTTTAAATATACCTTAACAAGAATGCTATACTATGACATTTCAGATTTAAATGTATACTGTAATGCTAAGGTTCATAATTAATATATTTAAAATAATATATTTTAAAAATATTCTTTAACAAGAAAAGCTTTAACAAGATTTTCTAAAAATTTAAATTTTAAAATTTATTTTCTGTACTTTACAATAAACATACAGCAATCTTATTACCAGAGCTATAATATGCATACAAACACTATATTAAATAACTACTTTGTAAACATTTATAAACCTTCTTGATGATTAACATGAGTAGAAGGTTGTTGATTTAAGACAAATTTTAGATCTACTAACACTGGTCAGAATACTCCTTTCTATTTCCAATAAAATTCAAAAGGAAGAAACAATTTAAACTACTTCTACTTGTAGACAACATGATCTTATACATAGACAACTCAAAGAATAGCATTAAAGAAACTACTGGGAGTCCAGGAATGATGGCGTACACCTTTAATGCCAGCCATTCAGGAGGAAGAGGCAGGCAGATCTCTGATGGAGGAAGGTCATTGGTTAATAAAGAAAATGCTTGGCCTGATAGGTTAGAACATAGGTGGGTGGAGTAAACAGAACAGAATGCTGGGAGGAAGAGGAAGTGAGGCAGACACCATGCCTCTCCTCTCCAGGGCAGATGCGATGAAGCTCCTGCCCAAGATGGACGCAGGTCAGACATGCTGAATCTTTCCCGGTAAGCCACGGCCTCATGGTTCTACACAGATTATTAGATATGGGTTAAAGCAAGGTGTGAGAGTTAGCCAGCTAGAGCTAATGGGTCAAACAGTGTTTAAATGAATACAATTTGTGTGTTGTTATTTCGGGTATAAAGCTAGCCAGGAGCTAGGAGCCGGGCGGCGGAACACAGCCTGTAGCTCCTTACTACAGATCTCTGTGAGCTGGAGGCCAACCTGTCCTATACACTGAGTTCCAGGCCATCCAAGAATACATAGTGAAATCCTATCTCAAACACATGGTGAGAGGAACAAGAAGGGGGAAAGAGGAAAAGGGGGGAGGAGAGAGGATGAGGGAGAGATAGAAAGGGAAGACAGAGAGAGGAGAGGGGGAGAACAAGAGGGAGAGAGTGGGGGAAGAAACTACTGAAGCTAGTATGTTCATAGTATCCATGATTTTAAAAAAGTTGTATCTTTATCTACTTGTAATGAATCTAAAAGCTAAAATTAAGAAATTTAAAGGGAGGGGATGGTAGATGAGAACATGAGGAAATAGAATCGTCAAGGGGGAGAGAGAAGGAGTGGGAGAGCAATGAAAGAGACACCTTGATAGAGAGAGCCACTATGGGGCTAGGGAGAAACCTGGGGCTAGAGAAATTTCCAAGAATCCACAAGGGTGAACCAAGCTAACACTCCTAGCAAGAGTGGAAAAGATGCCTGAACTGGCCTAACCCTGTAGTCAGAGCGGTGAATACCCCAACTCTCATCAGTAACTGATGGAACCAGTTGCAAAGATCCACAACCAAGCACCAGGCAGAGCTCCAGGAATCCAATCAAAGAGAGGGAGGAGAGAATATATGAGCAGGGGAGGTCAAGTTCATGATGGAGACATCTTCAGACAGATAAACCAATTTTGTGAAACCTCATCAACTCTAGACTGACAACTATGCAGTCTCCATGGGACCTAACTAGGCCCTCCATATGTGGGAGACAGTGGTGAAGCTTGGAATATCTGAGAGGCTCCTGGCAGTAGGACCAGGGTCTATCCCTGGTGCATGAGATAGCTTGTTAGAGCCCAATCCCTATAGCAGGATGCCATGCTCAGCCTTAATGCAGGGGAGAGGCCTGGTCCTGTCCCAACTTAATGTGCTAGACTTTGTTGACTCCCCATAGGAATCCTTACCCACTGGGAGGAGTAGATGGGGGATGGGCTACAGTGGGGTAGGGCAGGTGGGAGGAGGGGTGGGGGAAGGGGGGAATAACAGTGGTTGGAATGTGAGATAACTTGAGAAGGAGGGAGGGAGGGAGGTAGGGAGGGAGGGAATTAATCAAGTTACAATAGTAGGATCAAAAATAATAAGAAGTGTGCAGCAGGAACTGAAATACTACTGACAGAAAGAAAAGGCCTAAATATGTATACATGGATCAGTGAGCAGTGAGCTTGGCCAGCTGCTGGCTTCTAGGTAGCTTGGTAAGCTGATATAGAAGCTTGTCATGGAGCAGCCATGCACATGACCTATCCACTCTCCTAGACAGGTCAGGATTCGAACCTAGCCACTAATACCTATGCACACGAGCAGATTCCTCACTTACATTGTACTTCCTTGTAACATAGTAGGGCTTGATGAAGACAAGCCTTGGTGTTCAGTAAACAAACCTTCAGAACTGCAGTCTAATATCTGGAGAACAATGTAGACAGTATATAGTGAAGATTTTAAATAATTCGCTAAGAGTTTTTTGGGGGGGTGGACTACATAGATGCTACACATGAAATTTTTTTCAAAACAAAAAAAGCCTTCAATGTATCTTAATACAAATTTATTTTACCCAAAACAATACTATATGACCATTTTAAGAATAACTAAAATATCTCCTATAGTACAGAAAGAGAGGAAGGGAGGGAGGGAGGGAAGGAGGGAGGATACTGGGAAGAAAGAGAAGGAAGAGGACCAGTGGGGAGGGGAATGGAGAACAAGAGTGGTGAATAGTGAAATCACTGAGGGCTTCCTAAAAACATTGAGTATTAAAAAAAAAAGACTGCAAGATGAGAATTATGAAAAAAATTGAAGCCATGCATATTAAGATGCTGTAAAGAAATAACAAGGTGACATTCTTGCCACTTGCATGTATATACACACACACACACAACTGTCCTTTTCTTAAATGTCCGAGTCTCTCCCTCAACATCGATGCTTGACTCTGCAATTAAAAATCTTTTCTTAGTAAACTGTGCTTCACACCAACTCATCCTGAAATTCTACTCTGTGACGCAAGTCAAGAATGCTAGGCCTCGCACTGGGGAGATGGCTCAGTCAGTCACGTCATTACCAGGCAAGCTCAAGGACTTGAGTTAATTCCTTCCACGGAAACCAAAAAGCTAGGCAGGGCAGTGTGCACCTGTACCCACCACAGGGGTGCACAGAGCTGAAAGGCACCAGCCTAGCCAAATCAGCAAACCCAATTCAGTAAAAGGTTCAGAACTGAAGATGATGCCAAATGACAGCCTCTGCTTCTTTGAACAAACACGTTCACACAAACACAACCAATCGCCTCCCAAACATTGAAAGATGAGACTGCCAGAAGCATCTGAGGAGTCTATGAAAAGAAATTCTCAAGGCTCAACAGCCAGCGCATTAAGCTGCTTTTAAGATTGACTTTTTAAATTGTGTAAGTGAAAGAGAGAGCAACACGTGCACGCGCACAAGTGCAAGTGTGTGTGCATGCGCACACATGCATGCATGATGACTATAAATGTCCTTGTAGTGCAGAGGACAACATCAGATCCTCTGGAACTGAAGTAGAGGAGGTTGCTGAGTAGGCCCTCTGGAAAAGCAATACACATGCTTGTGCTGAACTGTTTATATGGCAACTTGACAGCAGCTGGGATCATCAGAGAAGGTAATCAAGAAAATACTTCCAGACTTGGCCTGTAGGCAGGCCTGTGGGACATTTTCTTGATAGATGGCTATGTGAGAAGGACCAATTCACTGTGGGCAGTGTCATCCCTGGCCTGATGGTCCTAGGTGAAATAAGGAAGCAGGCTAAGAAACAAGCCAGTAAACACTAGTCCTCCACGGCCTCTGTACAGCTCCTGCCTCAGGCTTTTCCTCCGAAGATGGACTGTGCTCCTGCCTCCAGCTTCCTGCCATCAATATCTCAGTCCCTTATACTGTGTCTCTTGAAGAAACTGAAACTTCCCTAGTGACCTGTATACCAAAATTCTGAAATAATAGTTTTCTTGACTGCTGCTTAGCTATTCAGCTTTATTCTTTCAACTTATATGTACCTTTCAATTCTTTGTTTATGGCCAGAGACTACCTTGTATTTAGCAAGTACTCCCAATGGAGAACTTAGGAATCCTCTTTTCCCAAACTTTAGGTGAGGTGGGACAATCATGACATTGAGGAGTATATCACTTTAAAGACTAGTCCAATATCTTAAACCACTCTCTTGCCTGAGATCTAGGTTGAGGTAAATTAACTCTGGAGTGACTTCCACAGAGGAAAACCCATTCAGCAGCACATTTTGGATCCAAAACCCATTAGGAATGGCCTCTCCGATGGCACATGCTATGGAGCTTTCTATTCCTTTTCCTCTTTAAGCGCATCTTGTCACACCTGCAATCTCATGGATAGGGAACCCTGCTCATCTCTTGGCCAACACATTGTTTTCACACCCTCAAATTTTCTCCTGCTGAGACCCTCTCATTTCTATAACTAGCAGTCTTATTAACTAGCTACACAATTATCTAGAAGACAAATCTCTTGGTGTGTGGCTGTGAGAATTTCTAGATTGGGTTAAAAGAGGTGGAGAGACCTACCCTAAATGTGGGTGGCACATCAACAAAACAGTAAGACAGGAATGGGGGGGGGCTCTAAAATTTACAATCTATAGGGTTTTATTTCATGAGAGTTTAAGAACCCAGCTATTTTGTATATCTAATGTTTTAAAGAATTAATAACAAAATAGGCAATATGCTTTGTCTACTCAGAAAGCCCAACCCATGGGAAACTGAAGAAATACAGAACAAGGCAGTACATGTCTACTTCTAGCCGGAGCCCAATAAGCATATATCTCAACTGTAAATACAGCACAGGCCAGTAGTGCAGTACTGTAGAACTCATTTAGAGCTGGAGCATCCTAAGGTTTACTGTACTTCTTTTTCACACTGCTTTTCTTTTAGATACAAAAGGGAATTATAAGTTGGAAATTTTGGAAACTAGACCTGAAGATAGAATTATAGAAGAAATTTCCATGTGTAGGGGTGTCTTTCTGTTGATTAGCTCTTGAACAGGAAATTCTATCATCCTGCTTGTTTAGCAGGCTTCCCCTTTTGACTTTTAAGCTTTTACTAGCTCTTCTCAATAATGATTAGGTTAATTCATCTCCTTAACAGATGAACTTTCAATGTTGTTTCTAGTAAGTTATATCTTTATCATTGCAAGTCCAAGTTTAGAATTAAGGATTGGTCAAATCAGTAGCCTAAGGAAAGAAGAAGAAAAAAAAAAACTGGCATGCTAAATCTAAACAAACTTTGGGAAGTCACCTGGTCTATTTTTAGGTCTAACTGTGAATCTGTACAAATCGTGTATATTTGTTTACTTATGTATAATTATTAAAAACAAACTGGCTTCTGTGTCATGTAAACAGAAACCACTCAATTAACCCAAGTTCTTTTTAGCTTAAAAGATGTTTTGTTGTGCACAGGGTCTCATGTGGCCCAAGTTAGTTTTAAACTTGCTATGTAGCTGAGGAAAACCTTGAATTCCTTTAAGTGCCTGGATCTCCAGGTGCTAGGATTATAGGCATCTGCCACCACACACCCAACTAAAATCCTTAAAGATATATATTCGGCATATGAATACATGAGAGAGAGCTTGAGAGCATCAACATGTAAGGAAGGACTGAGTAGTACGTTTTACGTTATTTCTGTTACTGTGCTTGTTTATAGAAGTTTCTAGCCATTTCTCTCTCTAGTCTCCTGCTCTCAACATGCCTTAGGAGTGCTAGAATTACAGATTTGAAACAGAATTTTTTTCTTAAATGTGGGTTCCAAGGATCAAACTCTAGTCATCTGTATTGAGCTATAAATGCTTTTAGCTACTGAGCCATCTCACTGCCCATTCCCCAATCCCCCTACTCAAATTTTAAGCAAATTAATTCAAATTTGTCAGGAAAAAAAAAAAAGATTGTCTCCAGGACTATTAACAAATATTTTGCCTATGCTTATTTTACAACTGTTAGATATTAAAATAAAATGTCCAATGTTTTGTTTAAGATTCATCTAATTGGGTATTTATTAAAATTACTTTAGTAGAAAAAATATTTTTCTCAACTTAAAATTTGTATTTAAAGGCTAGAGAGATGTTCAGCAGATACTGGCTGTTCTTGGAGAAAATTAGGGTCAATTCTAGTGTAAGAAACATTAAATACTAGTCTTCTGTCAAATACTGCAAAACTTAGTCTATAACAAAGAATTCAAATCTTTTTATACCTTCCATCTTTGTGAAAATATTTTAATGTCCCCACACACACAACTGAAAAAATTCACACAAACACTATGCAGCAGTCTCAGAGATTTAATCAGCCTACTCCTTCCATTTTCCTTTATTTCCTTTGCTCTAATTTCAAACAGCTCTAATTATTCAGTCATACTTTGAGTACTGGGATGAGTATGCAAGTTTTCCCTTCATTACTGGTATTTTTGTAAGTCTCTATGATAAACATAAGTATTTCAACTTTTCTTTTTTCTTTTTTTTTTTAATTGAAACAAATGGATCAAAAAGCAAAGTTTCCAAAGCTGACTGAAGTTCATTTAAGCATTTCCTGGTTGAGCTTTAGTTAATGAAACTGAAAGTAAAATGTGAGTTTTCTTGGGGCATAAGATAACTTTAGAGCCAATACTGTTAAAGGCAGATCCATAGAGGCAATGTCAGTCACATCCTATGCTTACAGAAAAATAAGACCAATAGCCCAAATTGTATGACTAGGTGCACTCCTATCCCCAAAATTTGAACTAGTATTTTGTCGATCTTTTTATTTCATTTTCCTAGTAATTTTCCTATTGTTTTATAAAAGTACAAACACATAACAGATTAGAACCAAATAAGTAAACCCAATGAACGCTAGGCTAAACAGCATAAAATACTGTGTGGAACTATTCACTACAGGGCGCTCACCACCAAACCTGACAACCTGAGTTTGACTGCAGGAAACTATACAGTAGAAAGAAAAATCTGACTCCTCTTAGCTGTCCTCTTGACTGTGACACAGTGTGCACTCATACACACACATATTTGCACACATATACGCAAAAACTTTTAACAATCATTGCAACAAAATTTTCAGTAAAAACTTAAAATTAACCTAATTGCTCAGCAGTGGTGCAGAGAATTTTAAACACTAAAAATGACAAATTCCATTGTTATAGTTCAGTATGTAGTAGCTCAAACTGGCTTGTTCATTATAACAAACAAAATGAGACATGTGTACATCCATGCAGACTTGCACAGTGTAAACACAGCAGTACACACAGCAACGACACCTGTTAAATTGAAGAAAAGGTTACATCTTCGGCCAAAGCCAAAGGATAATAAAGGACAAATGATATTAGATTTTAGCCTAATGCTCTACTTCACTGCAACATCTGGCCAGCCATTTTATCAAAAAGTCACAGTTAAATTGAACCAAAATAATAGTGGTAATTATCCTGGCTACTTGCTCTGTAAGGACTGTGGGAAGCAGGAAATATGGCTCATCTGGTGGAGGATCCATTGTCCCAGAAAGTTGTCCTTGACTTCCACATGAGCACACCTTCACTTTAACGCACTTTGTGCTGGTTAATTTTTGCAAATTGTAAACAAACAAGAAACATCTGGGAAGGGGAACCTCAACTGAGGAACTGTCTCGACCAGACTGGCCTGTGGGCGAGTCTATGGGGCATTTTCTTCATTGCTAATTGAAGGAGAGCTACTACTGTGTGCAGTGTCCTCTTGGGCAAGTTGGCCTGGGCTATGCAGGAAACTTAGCTGAGCAAGTCAGAGAGATGAGCCAATAAGGAGCATTCTCCCAGTGTTCTGCTGCAGTTCTTTCCTTGAGATCCTGCCCTGATGTCTTTCAGTGATGAACTGCTTCCTGGGAGTATAAAATGAAATCAAACCCTCTCCTCCCCAAGGAGAAGGACTTGTGGCACAACTCTGGCTCCAAAGGTAGTTTTTTAGACCAGCAAGGACTGCTATTAACTTCCCTTGGTGCCAATCAGTCAATCTCCTCAGATGTGGAGTTGAGCACGCACCAACAGGACAAGACATAGTTATCATCTATGTCAAGAATAAAAGATGGAAAATATCTTGTCGACGTACGCTTGGTAGCAAGGTTTGTGTTCTGGTGTACCATTTGTGAAGAAAGAATGGCAATGCCCAGCTACTTCTGTTTTGCTCACATGTACCTTTGTGTGACACCAAAATTATTCTTTGTTTCTAATAGTATTTGCATAAACTTGTGACTTTTAATAATAAAAGAAAAGTGGAGGGGGGGAGAATGGATATAACATAAAATATTATTGGTAGGGAGAGGGGACACAGATGGAGTCAAGAATGTTGACAGTCTTCCTTCCCAGGAGGGATGAAATTCACCCTACTATGCTGATGCTATTCTGCTCCCTAGCATATACTCCGCACTGAGTGTGCTCTCAACCCAGCACCTTAAGAGCATGCATCCAAAGTCCTAGGAACCTAACCAACAATCTACTTACCTTAGAAAATCAGCTACCCTACTAACTTGTATAGGTGAGGACAACTTACTCTTTCTGTTATCCACTTTAATGTGTCAATCATGCTTAGCCATGAATAATCAAACAGACATACTTGTTCCTCAAAGAAAACCAAACTTTATGAAAATTCATTCTTTTAATCTCAAAAAGTACCTCTAAAGAAAGAAATAATTAAAGAATAGTAAGCCTTTTCATCAAGAGAAGATTAGTTCAAACTAATCTAAATGGATGCAATTAATATAATTCTAAGAAAAAAAAGTTAGTTTTTAACACCAGAAGATTGTAAGGATAGGTCTGGTGGCTGAATGCTTATATTCCTAACACTCAGAGTGCTGAAGCAGAGGACTGGTTCAAGTTCAAGGCTACTCTGGAGCTAGCTATTGGGTAACATTATATCTTGAAGGGAGGAGAAGACATAAAAAACAACCTAAGACAAACTTTATTTTTATTTTTGGTAAAAGAACCAACTATGTAGCCCAGGTTGGCCTCAAACTCCCAATCCCCCTGCTTCTACCTCCTGAGTGACAAACTTCTTTCTTTCAACTGAACAAAACTTTGAAAACTCTTGCCTATATATTATATGCTATATAAAAATAAAATTATTACCATAACTTACCATTCCACTGGAATTATTGATCCCATTCATATTAATTTTTGTTACAAATCTAACAGATGGAGGAGCTTCTGGATATTTAGATCCACATTCTACCTTCAGACTATATATTCTGTTTTCATAGTTTGTCTGGAAAGATAGGAAAAAGAAAGAACAATCATAATGACAAAAACTAAACTACTGCCCACCTGTTAACAAAGAAGAATGTAGCATGCACAAACTTGTTATGATGGTGTGTGATGGCATACAAACTTCTGTACAAAGCTATTTTAACTATATAGTTAGGGAAAAAAATCACTAAGCATTTTTCATGCTTATAGTATGAAACCAAAATAATTCTACCAAGTGGAATCAGAATAATCAGAACTTATTTTTTGTGACACAAATGGTGTCGATAACAAATTAGAAAGAAAAACCAACTTACATTTAGATTTTACTTTAAAATAAAAAGATACTGAAAGGACAAGTGTGTGGTTTATGTCACACATATATAAAGGCTTTCACCACCCAGAACAATCTCATTGGTTTCTATTATTTCAGTAACACTAACGATGCCTCTTTTTATTCTCACATGGATTTGTTGGCTAAAAAATTATGATCACTTTTCACAGATAGGCAGGCAATTACTTCCAGCAAAGGAAAATCATAACATATTATTATTATTACAATTAAACAATTTTTGTTTCCCATTACTTTACTACTACTTAATAAATTCTGTGGTTTATTAACTCTATTATCTGAATTAATGTATACATCATATTTATACATATTTTCAAATATGGTTTCTAAATTAATGAAGTTTAGCTAATACTACATTCTTATAAAACAGGAATTTTAAGGCTATGACTTACACTTCAAGGCTATTCAGGTTTATTCTCATGTAATAATTAGCTTTTCTTTCTCATTATAGCTTTTGCTCAGTAGTACAGTTCTGAAATAGGATACTGCATAGTAAATTGATGCCTATATAAAACTAGGAAGAAAATAAGCCATATTAACAAGTACAGAGCTCATTCAAACATTTAGCTTTGATAAATGAAAGCTATTATCAAGTAGAGTTCAGATATGTAACATTGAACTGCTGTAATATAAAATTATGAAACAATCTGATACATGTTACTAAACACTTCAATATTTTGAAAGAGCTCTATAAAACTCACCCAAATTTGACAGTTAACAGTCATACACCCAGCAATTTGGTACTATATAAAACTGAGTGAAATCAAACAGTTCTCAAGAGAGAATCTTTTCCATGGTTCTTCAATTTGAATGCAGATCAGATTATCTAAAAAAAATTATATTAAAAACAAAAAATTCCAGGTATGGTAGTATAATTGTATTACCAGCATTAGGAAGGCTGAAGCAAGAGGATCACTTCAAGTCTGAAACTAGCCTAGGCTACACAGCAAGACTCTGGCCCCCTAAAAGCAAACAACAACAACAACAAAAAAATGAACAGAAGCAGATCCTTGTCCTCTTCTTCCCTGAATCAGATCACAAAACCTGGCAAGCATATCCTAAAGTAGGCCAATAAATCTCGTCCTTACAGCCAGAAAACAATTTTCATCTCTGACGAGAAAGGAATAGAAAAGAAGGCAATGGACCTTATTCAGCTCCTCTCACTCTATTCAGTACTACTGCATTAGGCTCTCTGTGCACAAGCATATTCTAGACTGTTCACTCTTAATTAAGCAGTATAAAATTCTATAAAACCTACCTTGTCATGTAAAACTCTAATGAAAGAAATGTATATTTCATTTTATGACACACCTCAGTCATAAGCCTTATTACACACACACACACACAACTCCAATGCAATGACCCAACAGAGGAGAAGGCCCATGGCCTACTGTCTGTGTCTCAGTGAGCTAAGAGACAGGAGCTACACAAACAGCCTTTACACCAGAAAAAGCAAGTAGCTTGGGAATCCCACTGGAGACCCAAATGGAGAGAAATAAAGTAGGAGCTACAGCATTTCCTCCCTATCAGGAAACTATGCTAAGAGTCTGTATGCAAGACACAGGCCCAACACATTCTTCAGATATAAAGTCTACTGAGGGTAGTGGCTGGAGAAAAAAAAAATCTAAACAATTTCAAACTTATATTTTTACCAAGTTGTGACTTAAATCTTCAAACCAGTCTAAGCCAGAATGTTAAAACTACTTGCTTTTAATTTTCTTTTAGCTAGACTAATATAATAATGTTTAGAAACAGTGAAAAAAATCAGTTTTCATCACAAATACCAAGTTATAAAGTCTTTTAACCACCAACCTTCTATTTCCTTTCTCAAATATCTTATGGAAGAATCAGAGAAGTCAGGAGGAGGCTCTCAGGAGTGCACATGAAGTCTGCACACTGTGTACTCTTAACAGACTTGGTATAAAGGACTGCAAAGGAACACCAGCAAATGCCACAGAATACACTCGTCTAACATTGCTAATTACATTTTTTAATAAACAGAAAAAAATATCTAAATTCTCTCTAAAGAGAACAGGTCTTCTTCCAACAGACGGTAAGAGAGAAAAAAAAAATCGGTCCTCATGGAAGAGGTCATGATCCTAAACTACTCAGAAGGCTGAACTAGCAGGATTAAAGTACAAAGTCTACCTGATCCACAGACTGAGTTCACAGTCAGCCTGCAGGATGCTGAGATTGGGTCTCAGAATAAAAGCAAAAAAGTCTGGGGACACAGCTCAGTGGTAGCACACATATCCAGCATGGGTGATGCCTTAGGTTCAATCCCAGTATCACAATAAACAAGCAAACAAATAAATCTTTCAAATTTGTGTTGAACACACTGAATAAGACTACTAACTAAAGAATACACTATAGAAAAAAGTATCTCCATCTAGGAAAAAACTATGTAAAAATACTTCAGACAATTCTGAGAAAGACTGAAGAACAAATACACAAGAGATCAATAACAGTACTAGAAATTATTTACGAATCTTAGCCAGACAATTTTGGTGCACACCTTTAATCCCAGCACTTGAGAGGCAGAGGCAGGTGGATCTCTGAGTTTGAAGCCAGTCTGATCTACAGAGTGAGTGCCAGGCAACCAGGCTACACAGAGAAACCCTAACTCAAAAAAAAAAAAAAAAAAAAAAAAAATCCTAGCTATTTTGTTTTATTGCTGCTGAAAACCACACGTGGTATGCATTCTAATTTCATATGTTCTACCACTGCACTATTACCTCCAGTGTCTTAAATTTGCTGCTATATCTTGTAAATTATGGTATTTAGACCTCTAATATCCCACTCAGGACTGTGAAAGAGGGCAGAAGCAATATGTAATCACTGCAAGCCAATCTAGAGATCTTCAGTCACATAAGAGAGCAGGCAACATGTGACACTCTTCCAAATATCCCCTCCACTTCCTCTTTGACACAGAATGTCCTTTATCCCCACAGGTCTCAACCTTCAAAAATCCTACCAATCAGTCCTTTATAGCCCATTCCAAAGGCAACTTCCTTCTCTGCTCAGCCTTCCTCAATTTGTTCCAGTAGAAGAAACATGATGAACTTGCTCAGCCATATTAAAATCTAACCTTAGACTGGTTTTTTGTTTGTTTATTTGTTTTCTTCCCTACTAAAACACAAACACTTTGGGGGCAACAACCATGCCACTCCTCCTCAATCCCAGTTTTCCAAGCTTATACCCTTCAAACAAGAGATATCAATAAATAAATGCACATAAAACATACTAAGATGCAGGAATTCTTCCTGTCAAAAGTTATCACAATTGTCTTTTATTACCAATAAAATTAAACATTCACTCAAAATAAACAATAAATATGTATAATATAGCACTGACCCTTGGTGGCCCAATAATCATGCCTGTCCACCTTGTAAGTGTCATGTCTTCATCATCTTCAAGGCCCCAGCTAACGGTACCATCACCTACTCCTTTCTGTCCTTCTTCAAGTTCTTCCAACAAGCGAAAATTCCGAGGAACTTTAACTCCTATACAAAAGAATGTCAGTGTCAACGTAAAAGCTCATAATTATTAAGATAGAAGGTTTTGTTGTTTTGTTCAGGTTTTTGGTATGGGGCGGAGGGGCCGAGAGAGGGTTTCTCTCCATAGCCTTGGCTGTCCTGGAACTCACCTGTTAGACCAGGCTGGCCTTGAAATCAGTGAGCTTGCCTCTGCCTCCCAAATGCTGATATTAAAGGTGTGCACTGCCACCACCACCACCCAGGAAGAGATGCATAATTAAGCCTTTTGTAGATTAGTTTTCACAAAATATTACACCCAAAGGCAAGCTTCCCTCAAAGAAGTATTGGGCCTCAGGCAATATCTGGCCTAATAATCCCTTAAGATGAAAAGGACAGTTGGTAACAATTGCAAATAGCTTTTTGGTTAAGTGGGACTTTGTATCCACCTCCCTTTTTTGGTGCTGAAATTTTATCTGGTTTGAACCTGGACAGGTCACGTATGTGCTGCAGTGGTCTCTGTGAGTTCCTATGTGTCAGTTTTCTCTAATGTAATGTCACTGGATGGTCACTATATCAACCACACTTCAGGGAAATGTCATGTCCAGGAGCAGAAGGCCAACACAAAACAGACTCCAGATATGTGTGTGCATAGGCTTTTTTTTGTTATTTTTTACCTTGTTGGCTTTTTTATTTGATTTTCAATTTGGTTTTTGTTTTATGAGACACACACATAGACAGACAGACAAAATATGATTAACAAGTGGCAGTTGAGAGAATATAAAGAGTTTGGGGAGAAGAAATACGATCAAAATATACAGCATGAAAAAACTATTTTTAATGAAAATGTCACTAGAAAGCATTGTGTCAAACATTATAGCAGTACTGAACATGTATATAAATTCCTACTCAGGCCGGGCGGTGGTGGCGCACGCCTGTAATCCCAGCACTCGGGAGGCAGAGGCAGGTGGATCTCTGTGAGTACGAGGCCAGCCTGGTCTACCAAGGGAGTTCCAGGACAGGCTCCAAAGCTACAGAGAAACCCTGTCTCGAAAAAACCAGAAAAAAAAAAAAAATTCCTACTCAACCAATTTTATACTGGCATATATCAATTATGAAGAAACTATCATAAAATGATCATTTTCCCCTAGCTGAGGTTCTTAGTCAAGGACGCTGACATAAAATTAATGGGCAAAACCAGACACTTCAATTAGCAAATGATATATATGAATATACAAACTCTAGTAACTTTTTATGAGAATTTCATTCAATCCTAGAAAATGCAACAAAGGGTTAAGGTTTTCTAGAATACTGAGGTGAACCACCACCCATGGCCCCCGCTGGTCCCAGGAGTTAGGGCTCCTGTACCTGATCAAAGGAGCCCTACATGTGCCAGATAATCTCCATCACTGAACTACCTAGGGCCTCAAGCACTCCACACACACTACCACTGAGCTATGCTCCTATCCCTATAAAGCTTTGGAAAACAAAAACTTTGCAATTAAATTGCAGCCATCATTTATACAAATGCCCGTATAATGGTAAATTTTTAATTCACAAAGAAAAAAAGAACAGATAAGACATTCCTGCTAGGGGCTGGAGAGATGGCTCAGTGGTTAAGAGCATTGCCTGCTCTTCCAAAGGTCCTCAGTTCAATTCCCAGCAACCACATGGTGGCTCACAACCATCTGTAAAGAGGTCTGGCGCCCTCTTCTGGCCTTCAGGCATACAGACAGAATATTGTATACATAATAAATAAATAAATAAATATTTAAAAAAAGACATTCCTGCTAGCCTGGTGGTGTTGGCACACATCTTTAATCCCAGCAATTGGGTGGCAGAGATAGGTAGATCTCTGAGTTCGAGGCCAACCTGGTCCACAGAGCGAGTTCCAGGATAGCCAAGGCTACACGGAGAAACCCTGTCTCAGGAGTAGGATGGGGGTAGAAAAGAAAAATGAGTATCTTGCTAAAATGAAGTCACCAGAACAGCAATTTAACTTTCATTTCCAAAATAAATATTTCAAAAACATAGCTAACATTTAAAATATATTTATTTCTCTTGTGCTTTCCTTTGATTTAAAACTGAGTTTCACTATGTAGCTCTGGCTAGCCTGGAAATCACTATTTTAAATTGACATGTTTCATTCACAGATTAGAAGAGAAGCATTTTTGAAGAATAAAGTACTTTAAATCTAACACATTCACCCCAAGAGTGACTCAATAGATTTATAACTACCTCCTTATAAATCTAAGATGGCATCAACCACACAAGCGTCCATGATATAAAGCACTACAATTGAACTGTAAGACATGTGCCAGATGCTAAAATATGGCCTAGAACTAACTAGACAAAATAAAAAAGACAAAATTTAAATCAAACTTTGAACATTTGGTGCATTTGAACTATAGTTTGAACCACAAGATAAAGGACCTCCAATTTAGATGACTTCTAAGTTTCTGAAAGCACGGTATGGGCCATGTGTTACTATATAGACAGGAAAATTAATCACACAACTATTAATCACACTCTTTGTGTGATGATCACAAAGACTCTGACCATCTCTCCCCAAACCACTCTAAAACTACATGGATTGCTGATGGAGGAGGGTCATCTTTCTATCTGTTGTTTCATTGGTTAAGTAATAAAGAAAACTGCTTGGCCTCTGATAGGACAGAAAATTAGGTAGGCGGAGTAGACGGAACAGAATGCTGGGAGAAAGAAGCCAAGTCAGGAGTCGCCATGATTCTCCTGCCGGACACAGACGCAGGTTAAGATCCTCCCTGGTAAGCCACCTCATGGGCTACACAGATTATTAGAAATGGATTAGATCAATATGTAAGAACTAGCCAATAAGAGGCTGGAACTAATAGGCCAGGCAGTGTTTAAAAGAATACAGTTTCCGTGTAATTATTTCTGGTAAAGCTAGCTGGGTGGTGGGGAAGCAGCCCCGCCGCTCATATTACAACAGCGTGGTACCCAACATGCTAATGAACTCCACGTAAAACCTGAGAGGGCTTAAAAAGGACAGAGAGACAATTTAAGACAGCTTTTTGCTGTTTGTGGGTTGGGTACTGCAAAGAAATTGTCCTGACTCAGCAGCAGGAAAAAACTGGCTGTTTTAAAATGCCGGCTTTCTGGGCTGTGCCACCATTGCAATTTCTGTCTGGCTCCTGCGGGAGACAGAGCTTTTGTATGGAGCATTTGGAGTAAAATGCTACGGCTTGCTTGATGGCAATGTGGACTGCTGTGTGCCTGGAACTGTGTGTGGCTCAGGGGCACCAAATGGCTCTGAGGCAGGAGCAGCTTGGCTCAGCTCTGCCATGATGAACTGTGCTGGTCTCAGGCAGGAACTACCGTAATTACCACAATAATAGCATAGTTAAGGTTTAGACTAGGCAGGAAACAGGCTGTACCTTATTACCGTATTACCCCTACATGGTGCAACTTAAGTTTTTAAGATGTGCTTAACATTTTAAGAAGTGCTCCTGGATAGTAAAGAAAGTACAGATTCACAATAGGACAGATTCAGACCACTAAATGGATCACAATGTTGGATGAGTGTACATAGGCTTGAGAGAGGAAAAAAAAAATAAGAGAGAGAATAAAGTTAATGCCCTTAAAAAAAGGGGTAAAGTCTTTAAAGAGACAGAGTACAGATAGTTAAGAGATTAAAAGAAATAAAGAAAAATAAGCCACGTAAAAATGGAAAATTCAGAGAGTCTGGATTATGTACATTGTGTTTTCTTTAAAATTTTTGACTGTGAAGGAGCTAAGTACAGAGAGACATTTCATTATATGGGCTGCTTAGCTGAACCTGCAAATATGTTCTAAAGGTATCTTGATTTCAGAATTTGGATCTAAGGTTATGATGCTTTGGAAAAGTCCTTCTTTTGTTTTCACAGAGGATGAGACACTGTGGATTTCTTCTATCCCAATATGGTATGATAGACCACGCCCTCCTGAAAGGTTGCTGTGAACACCCTTAAAAAATTACATTGCTCAACTGCCGACTGAGATAAACCTGGCACACAGGTTACCCCATGAAAAATATGATTAACAGTGCCCCCATTCAGCAGGAAGCAGTTTGGAGAGAAAAAACTGCGCCCATGTTCCCAAATATTGCTTATAAATGTTCTTTTACATTTAAAGGGGGAAATGATATAGATATGAATAATATGCATTAGTATGGATTTAAGGTCAATTTTGTTATATGTATATGTATTTCTGCTCTTGATTACGGTATTGTGATTATGTAGTTTATTTAAAAATATAATGTATAATAGGAAATATAGGTTGCTAATGGATAATCATCGATAATAGTAAAGCTTGTGGTCATGTTAGTTAGATTTTCTAGATATATAGAGATATATTTCAGTTAGATAGACATTCTTCATATCTCTCAAAGACTGCAGAATATGGCATTTAAAATATTTTAATAACTTAGGGTTTTTCATGGCAATGAGATATGTCTGCTCCTGGCAGCTCCAGCTACTTCAAGAGGAAGATGGGCATTGAAGAGGCTCCTTATGGAATTGGATAGCCATTTGGTCAAGAAACTGCTCTTGCCTGAATTGTTGCATAAACTGGACAAAGAGAACCTGCAGAGAGAGGACTGCTGAACTTGCCTAAAGGTGAGATGGTCTTTCGGGGTTCCTGACTCATGAAAGAGTCTGCGAGACATTCTGCAGGACACAGCAGAAAGTGACTGAACTATCTTTGGAATTTCCTGCTTGATAAAAATGTCTGCTGGATACTATGGGCCTGAAGGCTGAAGATGGATGCCCCAACAGTACAAAAGAACTTTGGGTGATTGTCCAGACAGCGAGTTTCTAGAGTTTGGATTTCTTATTTGCTTAGGTAATATTATATCCTTCTGGAGTCTTTGATGGGGTTGAAGAATGGATAGTTATAGTTTTTCTTAGTTATGATATAAGATAAAATAGATATAAATATTGTAACTGTGATTCTTGCTTAATAACTGTTTTACTATATGTAATTTTACTATGTTAAAGTTAAAGCCTTTCTTTTTTGTTTAAACAGAAAAAGGGGAAATGATGGAGGAGGGTCATCTTTCTATCTGTTGTTTCATTGGTTAAGTAATAAAGAAAACTGCTTGGCCTCTGATAGGACAGAAAATTAGGTAGGCGGAATAGACGGAACAGAATGCTGGGAGAAAGAAGCTGAGTCAAGGGAGTCGCCATGATTCTCCTGCCGGACACAGACGCAGGTTAAGATCCTCCCTGGTAAGCCACCTCATGGGCTACACAGATTATTAGAAATGGATTAGATCAATATGTAAGAGCTAGCCAATAAGAGGCTGGAACTAATAGGCCAGGCAGTGTTTAAAAGAATAGTTTCCGTGTAATTATTTCTGGTAAAGCTAGCAGGGTGGTGGGGAAGCAGCCCCACCGCTCATATTACAACAGATTACTCATTCACAAACCTATCTGCTACATATTAATACCACTAGGTAAAGAGGAAATAAGCCTCGATTATGTTAATGAATTCGGGCATAACATACCTATAGAGTCTATCATTTCTGAATGGTAAATTAAATGCTGCAAAAAAAAAAGACATGTAAAACTGTACTTGTATTTTCTCGTTCTTAAGTCACTGGCACAGAGCCAATACCACCAGAAATGATGACACCACAATAACCCAGTGTAAAATGTGATGAGCTTACAGCAAATGCTCGTACTCTCTCAATAGTGCTGCTGAAGTGAGGTGGTTTCTCAGGAAATTCGGGATCAACTTACCCCTGGACCCAGCAACACCACTCTTGGGAATATACCCAAGAGAGGCCTTATCATACAACAAAAGTATATGCTCTACTATGTTCATAGCAGCATTGTTTGTAATAGCCAGAACCTGGAAACAACCTAGATGCCCTTCAATGGAAGAATGGATGAAGAAAGTATGGAATATATACATATTAGAGTACTACTCAGCAGTAAAAAAACAAGGACTTCTTGAATTTTGCATGCAAATGGATGGAAATAGAAAACACTATCCTGAGTGAGGTAAGCCAGACCCAAAAAGAGGAACATGGGATGTACTCACTCATATTTGGTTTCTAGCCATAAATAAAGGACAATGAGCCTATAATTCGTGATCCTAGAGAAGCTAAATAAGGAGAACCCAAAGAAAAACATATAGGCATCCTCCTGAATATTAACCTTCATCAGGCGATGAAAGGAGGCAGAGACAGAGACCCACATTGGAGCACCGGACTGAAATATCAAGGTCCAAATCAGGAGCAGAAGAAGAGAGCACGAGCAAGGAACTCAGGACTGTGAGGGATGCACCCACACACTGAGACAATGGGGATGTTCTACTGGGAACTCACCAAGGCCAGCTGGCCTGGGTCTGAAAAAGCCTGGGATAAAACCGGACTCACTGAACATAGTGGACAATGAGGACTACTAAGAACTCAAGAACAATGGCAATGGGTTTTAGATCCTACTGCACGTACTGGCTTTGTGGGAGCCTAGGCAGTTTGGATGCTCACCTTACTAGACCTGGATGGAGGTGGGTGGTCCTTGGACTTCCCACAGGGCAGGGAACCCTGATTGCTCTTTGGGCTGACAAGGGAGGGAGACTTTATTGGGAGAGGGGGAGGGAAATGGGAGGCGGTGGTGGGGAAGAGACAGAAATCTTTAATAAATAAATAAATTTAAAAAAATAGTGCTGCTGAGACTGAACATTCAGGGACAAAATGCTTCTCCCTAAGATCTTAAGACCCACTGATAACACCAGGTTAATGGGCTCATGCAAGCACAAAGCACCAAGTTATCTGTACATGGTACAGGTGGTGCAAGGAAATAGACAAGCTCAAGGGAGAACATGCCAGTAAAGCAGCTAACAATGTTTACTGAAGAACTATGAAGGGGTGCTTTCCTTAGAATAAAGAGAGGGTACAGACAAGTAACAACACTCCACCATCTCTTCTAGTTATAATCTCAGTAAGATTAGGAATGGTACATAGTTAGATGTGTGGTCTTCTGACAAAGACTACTAACTGGTTACAATTGCTCTCCTGAGTAACCCAGAAAGTTGAAGACTGAATAAAACAAAATAAACTGCTATTCCTTCAAACCACTGTTTATGAGGTAAACCCTTCAAAAGAGTCAGACTTCACTAACAAGCATTTCCTCTGGGGAAATTACCTCATGTTGGTACTATTTAATAAACAGCAGCTGGTAACTTGGGTAGCTGATACTAGCACAAATCAAAGTATATCAATCTGTGCATTATCTGTACTTTTCAGTAACACTGGTCACTACACTGAAAGACCTAGGCAAATCACAATATCTCCACAGAATAGATGGTCTGCAACATGCCTGATTACTAGCTACAATGCTTGTTTAATGTGAAGTTAAACTTCAAGTCTCAAGGTGAAATCAGACTCCTGCCACTCTGTCCCATGGTAACCATATAAAACCACAAGGTCATCAATCAGAAAATGAAGGGCAAGCTAGGTGACTTACCAAAAGACAAATCTACACAAGGCTCTAAAGACAACACCCACACAAAAAGGAGGACGAACAAACACACTGACCGGGAGGAATGGGCAGAGTAATGACAGGCTCCAAAACCACAGAGAAACCCTGTCTCGAAAAACTAAAAAAAAAAAAAAAGGATGACCCTAGCCCTAAGAATAGCAACAAGAACTCAAGAGTTCAAAAGCTTGAGTCCTCAGGGGACAGAAGAGTAACCCAGACGCCTGAGGTCAGTACCTCCTTCCATAGCAGAGCAGAGGCAATGAGTGGTGGGAGAAGCAGGAAAAGAAAGTGATACCTAAGCATGAGCTCAAGTTCTCAAAAGAAGGGAAACAGAAGTAACAAGAACAGGAGGAGGATGGGATTCAAAAAGCTAAGCTCAAGTCTACGGCCATACCACCCTGAACGCGCCCTATCTCGTCTGATCTCAGAAGCTAAGCAGGGTCGGGCCTGGTTAGTACTTGGATGGGAGACCGCCTGGGAATACCAGGTGCTGTAGGCTTGAAAAAAAAAATTTAAAAAAAAAAGCTAAGCTCAAATACATTCTAGCTGGCCCAGTGGGCTCTCTGAAAGGCAGACTTGGCAGTAGCAATAGGAACTGAGATAAGTCCCACTAGCATAAAAAGGCACAGTGCTCATGCAAGCAGGAATGTTCTTTGCACAGTTGACTTGAAAACTAACTGTACTTTTTAAATATAATCAAATGTAGTTCTCTATTACTACATCTATGTATTATGTCAAGTGAAGGCAAGTGACAAAAAACGGGAGAAATACTTGCAAAGTATATTATCTGAGAAGGAATTTCTATCTAGAATAAAGAACTTCTTGAACTAAACAATTAAAGAGAAGAAAAGGAAAAGCAGCCCAATTTAAGAATAGTCAAAGTACTGGCCACAGTAGCACATGCCTATAATCCAAGCACTTGGTAAGTGAAGCCCAGAGAGCAAGAATTCAAGATCAGCTGGCAAAATTCTCAGGAGATAAAGGTGCTTGCCACCAAGCCTAACACCCAAGTTCAATCCCTAAGTTCCATATAATAGTAGAAAATTCGACTCGCCACAGGTTATTCTCTGATTGCTACTTTCAAGACAGACAGACAAACAGACACAGACACACACAAATGTAAGGATAAATACATTTTCAAAAAGATTTAAAAGTCAGTCTTAGCTGCATACTAAATTTAAGGCTAACTTAGATTACATGACACCCTGTTTTAAAGTTTAAGATTAAAAATGAAAATAAAACTGATGAACATGGAATCTCCTCAAGAACACATAAATGGTTAACAAACATACAAAAGGATACTCATCATCACTAGGCATCAGGGAAATACCAATCAAAACCACAGTAAGGGCCGGGCAGTGGTGGCGCATGCCTTTAATCCCAGCACTTGGGAGGCAGAGGCAGGCAGATCTTTGTGAGTTTGAGGCCATCCTGGTCTACAAGAGCTAGTTCCAGGACAGACTCCAAAGCTACAGAGAAACCCTGTCTTGAAAAACCAAAAAAAAAAAAACACAGTAAGGCTTTTATCATGGAGCCTCGTAGGTGATCGAGGCTATGAAAAGATAAAGTTGAATATCTCCTTCCCAGCCCCCAATGTCAGAAACTCATTAAATCCAAACTTCATACTCTATGAGAAGTGCAGAGTCACAGAGGTAGTTGCTAATCTGTAGGAGACCAGAGAACAGGTTATATGGTCCAAATCAGTGGTGGGAAAGACAAACAAGGTGCCTTGTGAAGCCAAGTGTCTGCTGTTGAGTAAGAACTAGAGAGAGGAAGCACAAGTCTGTTCACAGATGCATTGGGGATACCAATCTGAGTACTCTCCATTTGCTTATTTGAGAGGGAATGTGAGTTGTGTGTTTCCTGGACTGACAGATTCTACTATGCCTGGTAGGTGGGGTAACAAATGATCAGACCCTGATTCTCAAACACACAAAGCAGTAAGATACCACGCCACATTCTCTGCACAGGCTGGCTGGAAGCAAACGTCAGGAAGTACTGGTGAGCATGTGGAGAAAGCAAGATCACCAGCCACTGCTGATAAGACTGTAAAGTCAGTTCCCTCGAACTGTCAGAGCATGGGAAGAGCAGGGCAGCAGTTCCTCCAACAGTTAAACAGTTGTCAATACCCAGCAATTCCGCTTCTAAGTCTCTACATTAAAAAGCACATTTCAGAACAGATACAAATGTTAACAGCAGCCTTATTCCCACTAGCCACAATAAATTTTTAAAAGTAGTAAAGTGTCCATCAACAAGTGAATGGACAAATAAAATGCATAGAATAGATATGCCACATTTCTTCAACCAGTAAAGGTATTGATGCACTGCAATACAAATGACCCTTAACACATTACACAAAGCATGTTTTCCATCACTATAAGAAACTACCTTGCCGGCGGGCGCACACCTTTAATCCCAGCACTCGGGAGGCGGAGGCAGAGGCAGGTGGATCTCTGTGAGTTGGAGGCCAGCCTGGTCTACAAGAGCTAGTGCCAGGACAGGCTCCAAAGCTACAGAAAAACCCTGTCTCAAAAAAAAAAAAAAGGAAACTACTTCAACAACTAGGGGCAATATCAGGAGTTAAGTCCTTCCTGAGGTGTCCCCATTGGTCTCAGACCTGTGGGTGGAGCCATCAGGGTGAAAGGGCACAGTAAAGGCAAACTGCTTACCTCACAGCCTTCATGAAACAAAAACAGGGAGGAAAGGCCAGGAACAAGAATCCCAGTAACCTTAATCAGGTTCCTACTTTCCACCCCTCCCCAAATTGTCATCAATATATAAACACATCAATGCGTTGTTAATCCACTGATTACATCGAAGTCAAACAACTCACAATTACTAGATCTGCCAAACAAAGGCCATGCCTTCAACATGAGACCTTTATAAGGGTACTCATATCCAAACAGTAACACAGAATGAATAAAGTGAGCACATATGAAGACTAAAGGGGCAAACCTATTAGGACAGACACTGGGAAGTAGGACAGTGTGTTGTTATACGAGCGGCGGGCTACGTTCCTGGCACCCAGCCGCCCGCACGGCTAGCTTTACCCAAAATAATTACACGGAAACTGTATTCTTTTAAACACTGCTTGGCCCATTAGTTCCAGCCTCTTATTGGCTAGCTCTTGCATATTGATCTAACCCATTTCTAATAATCTGTGTAGCCCACGAGGTGGCTTACCAGGGAAGATCTTAACCTGCGTCTGTCTGGAGTGGGAGAATCATGGCGACTCCTCACTCGGCTTCTTTCTCCCAGCATTCTGTTCTGTTTACTCCACCTATCTAAATTCTACCCTATCAGAGGGCCAAGCAGTTTTATTACTTAACCAATGAAAGCAACAGATAAGATACAACATCCACCTCCATCAACAATGCTAATGTGTTTAAAATTACTTCCTAAGCAATGGAAAATGCTTTAAAGTGACTGTAGAAATGACGGTGAAACCTCCCTGGAAGAAACACACCAATGAAAGTGAAAGCGATGTCACCGATGGACCAGAACCAGGAAAGCTCATGGAAGGTCTCAGTCTCAGGTCCAGGTCACATTTTTATTTCATGTTTCACTCCACAAGGTGGAGTGAGCAAATAGGTGAAATTTTACAGAAGCTTATGTGGCAGTCAGCAAGTTGTTAAGGGCAATGGCCCATTGTTATGGGTAGCAAATGAAGTCATGAACAGGCAGTGCTCTAAGTAAATCACTTTTTTGTAAATACTCCACACACCTCTAAATACACTATACTCCAATAGACTGTACTCATTAAAAAGATTCAAATAGTACATTTCAGCAACGCTGTTTTTCTGGGTTTTTTTTGTTGGCTTTAAGGAAGAAAAATAACTTCCTAAAACTGAACTCAAGTTTCAGCATCCTTATGATTTGTCTGGTCAAAGGCTGAAGAAGAATGGTGTTTTTAGTAACCGCTACATCCTGCATGGCTTAGTTCTGGACATGATTAGGAGCAACAAGGGGATTAAGAACAGACACTATACAGAAAAGCCCATGACTGGTGAGTTATGTACACTCTGATGGAATGGCATGAACTACACACAACTGGGAATCTCAGAATTTTTATTATTTTATTTATATTATTAGCACAGAGAAAGCAGTTAAATATTCTCCGGAGGAGGTCTGTAGAGGCCAGAAGTTGCAGGCTACACACACACACACACACACACACACACACACACAGGAAACTAAGCTGCTGGTTTTTACACAAACTGTCAGCATTCACCCTAAGACATGTTTTGTCATCCCTGAGGCGTGGTTTACCAGGTTCCCACAGGTCTGACAAGGCCACAAGCACATCACTAATACACGTTCATTCCGGACTGTACCACTCTTCACGTGTTCTTTACAGGTTCACTCAGGCTTTCCTGGCTTCTCTCACAGGTTATTTGGAAATCTCTTAGGTATCGGGGTCCCAGAGCGACTGCTCAATCTTCCTAGTCTTACCTAATATATGGCGGTAGTCTGAGATTTATGCTCACTCATTAGTTTGAATATTTGGTCCCCAGTTGGTGGAATTGTTTGGAAAAGAAATTAGGAGGCGTGGCCTTGTTGGAGGAGGTCTGTCATTGAGGGTGGGCTTCAAAGCAGTCCTAATATTCCCTGTATGCCCTCTCTCTGCTTCTAAGTTGCAGATTAAGATTCAAGTTTTCTGCTGCTGCAGCTGGCAAGCCTTTGTTCCACCATCATAGGCTAACCCTCTGAAACTTTAAGTCCCAAACTAAACATTTCGTATGGTATTTTGTCACAGAAACAGAAAGGGAGCACAGAGGTTGATACTAGGGAGTGGGCCGATGCTGTGACAAGCTTAGTCATGACAGATTTTTAGAGAAATGGGCAAGATTTGGGGTTGGGACAGGAGAATGCTTGATCACTCTAAGCAGGCCTTCCTAACAGGCAGTTGGGAAGACAATGCTGCTAAGAGAAGTGTAGGCCACGGAGACCCAGCTTGTGAGGTTCCAGAGGAAGATCAATAGAAGCAACAAGGCTAGAAACAATTCTTGATAAACTGGCAAAGAATGTGGCTTTCTGCCCTTGTTCTAAGAACCTGAGTGAGGCTAAATTGTAAAGTAATGGATTAATTTCCTTAGCAGAGATTTCAAGACAACGTAATAGTGACTCTTTCTCGTGGTTATTAGTAACCACTTAAGCAGGTCCATAATGGAAAAGAGCACACAGGGAAAAAGAAATAAAAATGTACAGTCCAAAGTGAAAAGAACACATTAGGAAATAAAATGCAAACCTTCCAATTGGTAAATAGGAAAGGCCTGGGGAGTTTTTTGTCCCTAAAAAGCGGTAACAAAGGAAAGCTTCTGAACATCTAGGGGCCAGGCCCCCAAAGCAGGTAGGTAGTCTCCTGGCAGTGTTGTCCATGTTGCTCTGACTCTACAGTGATGAGGAATACATGAGGAAAAGGACTGTGGGAATCTTCCTCTGAGGCCAGGTGTGGCAGAGGAGTCCCCGAAAGGCCATTGTGTGAAGCTGTGAAAATGAAGCCTAGACTTGTTAGACCTCAAGGGAAGATGCCAGAACCATGGGATGTCCCCCAAGGGAACTGCAGACAGGGACTGGAACAGACACAGGAGAGAGAAGAGTGTTGCCGACAGCAAAGCTGCAAGGGCAGAGTCATCTAAGCACCCTAACACTATACAGGGAGCCACGAAATCTGGAGTTTGCCCAGCTGGTTTTAAGTCTTGCTTTGGTCCAGTTCTTCCTCACTGTTATGTACATTCGGTGTCACTGCGTTTTGATTTTATATGGGGGTACAATTAGGAGATTGACTTGAGTCTAAGACTTTGGACTTTTAAACTGTGTTGAGACTATAAAAGATTATGAAAACTTTTTAAGTGGAATTAAATGCATTTTGCATTATAATGGAGTTACAAGCTTATAGGGACAGGAAGTGGAATAGGGCAGTTTAAATGAGAATGATCCCCATAGGCACATATGAATACTTGGTCCCCAGTTGGTGGAACTGTTTGGAATTAGGTATGACCTTGATGGAGGAAATTTGTCACTGGGAAAGTGCCTTGAGTCTAAAGATTCACACCACACCCACCGTGCTTGTTCTGCCCCAAGGTTGTGTCTCACAAGATTCGAGCTCTCGGCTACAGATCTAGCACTACACCTGTCTGGTGTCAGTGGTCAGACTCTACTCCCCTGAAACCATAAGCCCCAAAGAAACTTTCTCCTACAAGTTGCCTTTGTCATGGTTGCAAGAACACAGTAACTAAGACACCGGTCTTGTCTAAAGGCCTATTTGGGAAAATGGGTAATGAGGTAGTTATGAAAGATTTAGTTTGGGGGTGGGGAGAATATAGCTCAGCAGAGCATTTCCCTAGCACTCACAAATATTTGGGTTCAATCCCCAGCAGCACACCCACACACCAAAAAGGGCCACTTTAGGAGTAACAGATAGGATAAAGAAAGGTTTAAGACTTAACGAATCAGACTGGGCCTAGACCCACTATGAAGATGACTCTGTATCAAACATTCACAGCATTACCAATGCTTCTTTTCCCTCCTTCCCTCAAAATAACTTCAAAAAGAAAATAATTTATAGCCATCCTTACGAAAACAATTACATTTGTACTGTGCTGAAATGCCAAATTTACAAAAAAATCTGTTAATGCGAAACAATATTTGGACACTATGAACAGTTTTCATTTTTAATTAGGTTTTATGTGCACAAGCATTTTGCTTAAACATATGCCTAGTACCTGTGGAGGTCAAAAAAAGGGATGGGATTACCTAGAAAAGAGTCACTGATGATTATAAGCTACACATGGGAGCTGGGAACCAAACCTGGGTCCTCTTTAACAACAAGCAAGTGCTCTTAGCCACTGAGCCAACTAATCTGCCCATTTTAAAAAATTTTAAATTAAATACATCATTTCATCCCATAAAGGATGAAGCTTTTAATAATATACAATGTCTTTAACCTCTATCATAATAAAAAATCTTTATCTTCATGAAATAACAACATCACTAGTTTTCCACCCCCCCTTCCATGTTTTTAGTTAGACTCTTTTGCCTAGTCTGAACGGAAACTATGTAGCACAGGCTGTCCTCAAATTTACAGCAATTCTCTTGCTTCAAGTGCAGGATTCCAGGCATTAGTCATCACACCTGGTTTCACATCACTAGATATGCACAAATAAACCAAAGAATACATAAACCAGAGTGGTACTAAAACGATGAAAGAATCTGTGCTCAAGAGACTATTAACAAAATGATGTCAATAAAAGAGTTAGTAACAAAGTTTATGTACTACTCATCCTATGTTCCATAACTCAAGTTTGGCCTTATGGCTGGGTTATTCATCTAAATAATCTCAACAAAGTCATTTCATGCCTCATTCTCAAAATAAACAGCTCAGAAGATAGCAGAGTCATAATGTACTGCCTATTACAACAACTATTATTCAACATGTGGAAGACCTTAAGGTCCAGATTTCTCTTCTGTAGCCTGAAGCTTTGTAAGGTTCCAACTTAAACTGAAAATGTCTTTATTCTCAGACAAAAGAAGTACAACTCTGTAAACAATACACCACTCCCAAACCTGGTCGGACAGCCTATCTTCCATCATTCAGACTTACTCTACATCAGTTCTCAAGCAATGAATCTTATTATTCAGCCAACATGTTTTCTATCTACTTTGAAGTTTTATGTTAAAGAGTTCCCAAATTAATTACTAAGTGAATGTTTTCAGTTAGGTAACCTTGGTATAAATGGTTCTCATTTGCATAAATTTCCATTAACACAGTGTAAATAACACTGACCCCCCAACTACTCCAAACTTCCTCTACCATACGATGCTATCATTACATCAAGTACATGGTGTGTATATGTGGAGGCCAGAGGTCAACATCAAATGTCTTCCTCAACATCTTCTTCACTCTTGGAGATAGTTTTTTCCATGAAACTTGGAGTTTGCTGATTAGTTAAGAGTAGCTGGCCAATAAGCTCTAGAAACCCACCTGTCTGGCCCACACCACCCCAAACACTGGGTTACAGAGGAACACTACCTGCACCCTCCAACTCTATGTGGGTTCTGGAGATCGTAACTAAGGTCCCCATGCTTCCCCCCGAAGACACCACACTGATTGAGCATCTTCCCAGTCCTTTGTTTTGGTTTATAAGACAGGGAGGGGCTCATGTATCCAATGATGCATGCATGTATACACATACACACGCAAAACAAACAAACTATAATGTAGCCAAGTGTATGAGCAGTCTCCACCTCCAGCCAAGGATGGATGACCTTGAGATTCTGATTCTCCAGCCTCGTCTTCCAAAATACTTTATCTGGGGCTGGAGAGATGGCTTGGAGGTTAAGAGCACTGGCTGCTCTTCCAGGGGTCCTGAGTTCAATTCCCATCACCCACATGGTGGCTCACAACCATCTGTAATGAGAGATCTGGTGCCCTCTTCTGGAATGTGAGCATACATGGAGGCAGAATGTTGTATACATAATAAATAAACCTTTAAAAAAAATACTTCATCCACACAAATGGAACAATTAGTTATAAGAAAAGAATGATTTCAAATGGTTCTGGTGGTACCGGCCTGTAACCTCAGCTACTCAGAAGGTTTAGGCGGGAGAATCACAAGTTCAAGGACTGTTTATTAGGCCACTAAGCAGCAGTACCCTGTATCAAATGGAAAAAAAAAAAAAATCAAAAGAGGGCTGGAAATAGAGCACAATCCCTAGATTCAATCCCAGTACCAACAAAATCCAAAGGACAATGCCATAGTACTGAAAAACCTCCATACAGCAATCTCTGACACAATTCAAAACACTGAGGAGACAAAGGGTAAAATACTGCTGGATAATAAAATTTATAAGTATTCACCTATTCACCAAATCTTGAGAAGAAAGCTCCTTGTTCTGTATCCTAACTTATGTAATTAGAAGAAAAGAGTGGTATTCAAACTACATTCAGCAAGTGTTCCATCAGAAAATGAAACTTTAATATGTCTAAGTTAGCTATTAATTTCACTGCTATCCTCACATTTGTAGTTAGCCAGAGTTTTTAATGTCTTGACAGTTTCAAAGATTTCAGAATAACCTTTTCACTTAACTAATTGTTACAAACAAATCTCACTGCCATTTTTACTTCCCCAAACCACTCTGCACAGAAAGGATTGTCTGTATGATGTGGCTATATTATTTGATCACAGTATCAAGAGTTTATCAAGAATATATGTATATCAAGAACATCAAGAAAAATCTAATAAGCCAGTAGTCAAAGTTTCAGGACGGAAATACATAGAGTTCAACTCTTCCATCACATACTTCTGAGGCTCAAGTCATTTTCTCCCAGTACTACTTGTGAGCATTGGCATACACACATCAGGAAAACAAGACTTAGTGACTAAGTGGCACGGCTGAAGAGCACAGAAGTCTAGAGTAGTAAGAAAATCAGAATACTGCCACATTAGTCTTTCAGTATACACACCTCTGACCACTTCTGAGAAGAATATTTGTCTTTGTTTCCTTTCCTTACACAGACCTACACAAAGGTAAAATTTCATTTTAACCCCAAGTCTCCCATGCATCTTCATTCAAAAAAACTACAGTACCATCACAATACTAATACAATCTAAGGGACTGTTTTTAATATTTCACGTTACAATGTAATGTGATAGCTAAATTGGGTACTTAATACCAAAAGGCGACCTAGTCTAAAAACTGGGAATATGGTATGGACTTACAACATGTTGATATACTGGGTCACTAATTTTGACAAACTTGTTACACTAAGCAATCAAAGGGAGATATGCCCACCTCACTATCATCACAATTTTTTTGTAAATCTAAAAACTACTACAGCAGTGTATTTGGGTTTTGTTTCCTTTTGAGGCGGACTTTACTATCTAGCTCAAGCCAATGAATTATTATGCAGGCCAGGCGCATCAAGAACTCACAATCCTACATCAGTGCTGGGACTATAGGTAGATACACCACCACAGAGCACACAGAAATTTCTTTTACACAGTAAATTACAGTAACTGAATCAAATGAATTTTACAGATACTAAATATTAATAAACATCCTTTCCCTTGAGTAATGTTTAAGCTAAGTTTTATGAAATCCTCCTGGTGCACAGGGAAAGGAATGGGAAAAGTGCAGACCCACTTCCATATGAGAAGTGTGTAAAAGATGGATTCATCTAGGAAGGAATAGATGAAAGTCATTATCCTGACTAAAACAGAATAAAGGTCAGCCTTTGACGAATACTCCAGTTACTCATGAGGAAGAGAGTACCAGTTATATATAAGCTTTTACTTCCTTGGTTTCAAAATCTTCTCAACAGGGGGAGGGGGAGGGAAATGGGAGGCAGTGGCAGGGAAGAGACAGAAATCTGGAAGGAAGGAAGGAAGGAAGGAAGGAAGGAAGGAAGGAAGGAAGGGAAAAAGAAAAAAAATCTTCTCAACAGAAATCCTCAGTCTAATTTGAATCATTTTCCTCCAAACTTTGTTTCAGTTAGAATAGAAGGCAAGCCTGGCTACATGAGACCCTGACTCAAAAATATAAATAAATAAGTCCAATTTTCTAAAACATATTTTTAATTATACCAAAGCTTTCCCACTACATTGGTCTAAAACCAGTGAAAAGGACAAACAGGATACAGGTATCAAATATGCAATAAAGACATGAATAATCCAAAGCTTATTTATAGTATAAATTCAATTTCCAAGAACAAAACAGTTTAACACAAGGTTCTGTGCCATTCATAAACATAATTGCTGGTCTTTTCAAAATAATGAACATTCTTTCATAAGAGTAGTATTTAACTATGTTTCAATAAACAAATTCAATCACAGACACTTTTTTCATATACAATGCACCATTTTATTACTTAAATTTTGAAGTATTTAGCACAACTCTTAAAAATCATGGTTCGGTTCATAAAAACATACATAAGGAGTAAAGAAATCAGAGTTAGAGCATTAAAATGTCACGTTAAAAATAATCCTTGGTCTAAGTCAGCTCTGGCCAGAATACTGATTTACTTCCCCGAGGTAAAACTGCTGAAGAATTTACTGTCTATGACACTTACACACAATGAAGGTAAGACTTAATCACTGTGAAAAATGAGGGAAATGGGAGGCGGTGGCGGGGAGGAGGCAGAAATCCTTAATAAATAAATAAATTAAAAATAAATAAATAAATAAAAATGCAATGTAAAAAATCTAAACACTGGAAGATTATAAATAAAAAAAAAGAAAATGTATATATAGGTAATGTAACAATCCCAACAGCCTCTCAACCTCTTCCACTTCTACAACCTACATTCAACAAAAACTAGAAAAATACAAATCTTATGAGCCATCATCTTTAAATGCTAAAACTCCACACTTTGAACCTGGTTTAACTTAACATTTTTAAGTCGTCAAATCTCTAAGCCCCATCAACACTTAAATTACAATTTCCTAAATGGGAAACCGAACACTGTAAATGGGAATCGAACCCTCAAGCTAAGCAGCAGCTGCTCTGCAATTGGCGTTCGTCTTGAGCAGGGTACTGTAGTTTTTCGCTTAAATAAAAAACAGAGCACACATTTTGCCGGCTAAGCGTAATCATCGCTCCCTCATTCGAAACAGCGGCCGTCCTCCCTGTTAGTCCTGTCCTCCCGCACGTGTCTGGTGGGATCTCAGCCGAGACCCCCAGCGCCATCCAGGATGCCTCGCGGACGTGCAGGGACACCCGCCAGGCCGGGCCGCCCAGGCACATCCCACCCCGGCGCGGCAGAGGCGGCGGAGGCGGCGGCGGCCTGCTGAGTCGGGGCTCCCGCAGGGCGCCGCGGGCAGTGGGCGCGCAGGTTTGCCGTCCCCGTGGGCTCGGACACGCGGCCCGACCTCCCCGCCACCCGCCCTCCCCCGCCGCGTCCCGCGTGACCCTCCGCACTGCGCACCCGCAGCCCCGCGCGGTCGCCCGAGCAGTCAGCAGCGACTACGCGACGGACCGGGGTTAGGAACCGACCTGTGGAGACCGCCATCTTCTCCTGCTACCAGACGCAGCCGCTGGACGCAAGACGTCACGCGTCACTTCCGTCAGCGCTCGGCTCTACGTCACAGAGGACACCCGCAGTGGGGACCCTCCTGGGTTCCTGTGCACCCGGCGGATTTTGCCTTTGCTGATTGCTTGGACACTTGATTCTACAATCAACGCCGAAGAAAAACCTCGGGAGGGGTTAGGAGACGAAGACTATCTTTCGCAAGAGCTTAAAAAGCCTTTTAAAAATCTGTGCGCTCTAATACTGTCTCTTAGTTGTTCAAGGGGGACTCCTCCAATGAATCTTTGTGTTAAATATTGAAGCAATGTCTAGACAAACGGTAGTAGTTACAGCACACCAAGCGTTTTATTAAGAACCAACATAAAATATGGGTATTGACAACTGTCTTGAAAAACAATATCCCAAAGAGTCGGAGTCACGCTAGTACAGGGCCACAATGTTACACTTGGGCTGTAGTGTTGCTCTGATGACATCATAACCAAAAGCAGCTTAAGAAACAATTTAGGAACTTTAGTTTATACGTTATAGTCATCAGTAAGGGAAGCCAGGGCAGAGACTCAAGGCAAGAGCTTAAAGCAGAAAGAGATGGGGAAACACTGCTTAGCAGCTTCCTTCCAAGCTTATGTATACCTACCTTATTTACAGGATCAGGCCCACTTACCTAAGGATGGTACTACCTATACCGAGCTGGGACCTCCAACATCAACTAGCAACTAAGGAAATGCCCCCACAGACTTGCCCACAGGTCCATCTGAATTAAGCAATTTTTAAACTGAGATTACATCTTCCCATTTGTGTTAATTTGACAATCAACATTAGTCAACACGAGTTCACTCCTTGACAACTTGACAAACACATCACAGTTAAACCCATAACTTTCCTATCTGTCCTCCAAGATGCCATATATCATAATATAAAATACAGTACAACTTTAAAAGTCTTTAAAAATTCCGTACTCTAAAAGTCTCTTTACAATATCCAAAGTCAGGTACAATAGACACCCCACACAGGCAAATAATATAAGCTACTCACAATGCTCTTGGTTACCCTTGACCACCTGACAGTAAACCCTATTGCTGAACATATCACTTGTTTATATAATTAAACATAGAAAAATCCAGTTGGTGCTCAACTAGATGTTTCATATCTATTAACTAGAATTCACAGTAGTATAAGGTACCAGAAAGGCTACCAGAAAATAAAAGTAACTATCAATCTCACCCAATTATGAACCCTGCAACTTACAATAATGATCTGCCTGCAATATATACCTACTGTAGCAATACTGACAAAAATGTTATAGTAGTAACCAACCATCTTTTCCTTAATTAAAAAATTTTTGTCAGGCAGGCAGCAGTGACTCATGCCTTTAATCCCAACACTCAGGAGGCAGAGGCAGGTAGATCTCTGAGGGTTCGAAGCCAGCCTGGTCTACAGAAGGAGTTCCAGGACAGCCAGAGCTACACGGAGAAACCCAGTCTCAAAAACAAACAAACAAGCCGGGGGCGGGGCAAGACTTTAATCACATCACTTGGAGGACTGAGACCAGCCTAGTTAACACAGTGAGTTCCTGGACAGCAAAGCTGTACAGAGAAACCCTGTCTCAGAAAACAAATCAATAAACAAAAACAAATCAAACAAATACAAACTAACAAAATAAAAGAAACACACAAAAAAATACCCTACAAAAACAGAAACTAAGCCAGGCGGTGGTGGCGCACGCCTTTAATCCCAGCACTCGGGGAGGCAGAGGCAGGCGGATCTCTGTGAGTTCAAGGCCAGCCTGGTCTACAAGAGCTAGTTCTAGGACAGGCACCAAAAACTACAGAGAAACACTGTCTCGAAAAATAAAAAAAAAAAAACCAGAAACTAAAATATACAAGCAAAAACTCAATAAAACAGAAAAAAAATCCCAAACAAAGCAATATGAGACAAAAACTCTACAAAATCACCTTTTGGATTTGATTTGTGTTGCCATACTACTTCTAGGCATGGGGTTTAACCTGAAGTGTGGTTAATATGCTCATTGAGACGCCACTGGAAAAAAACAAATAGGTTTTTTAGAGCAGGTATCCGTTACAGGTAGCTTCTTGGTTAAGGGTGGGAGCCCATGACCATTTTCCCCTCTCAGAGCTTGGATCTGTCCAGGCCAAGAGTGTGTTACCACAGTCTCTGTGAGTTCATATGTGCTTTGGTTCTGAGTGGTGTGGTGGTGTGAGTGGAGAGATTGTACCCTTAAAATCTTCCATCAACATTGGTTGATGCAATCACTCTGCATCTTATACATATATGCTTTTCCTCTTATACATAAATCCCTGAGCCCCAAGGGAAAAGACAAAAACAGGTGGCGATATTTTTTCAAAAGGACGCAGACAATACTAACTAAATAGGTAGACTTTATAGTATAAGGCAAAAATATAAGGAACTTCAAAGAATTTGTATTAATTTTTTTTTTTTGGTTTTTCGAGACAGGGTTTCTCTGTGGTTTTGGAGCCTGTCCTGGAACTAGCTCTTGTAGACCAGGCTGGTCTCTAACTCACAGAGATCCACCTGCCTCTGCCTCCCAAGTGCTGGGATTAAAGGCATGCGCCACCACCGCCCGGCTGTATTGATTTTTATAGCAAGCTAATTGATAGTTAATTAATTATTATGTTGCAGATATAGAATGTATAAGAAAAGCTGTGTACACATTCCACATTTTTCAAATTGTCAGTACCAGGAAATCAATGATATACTAAGCCAGAATAATGCAGAGGAAAGAATGATATATGAGTTTATCAGAGTTTAAATTTTTAGTATTTTTTATATTGCCAGTTATTGGTAAAGTGCCTAGATTAAAAATAATTTATTGTGTTAATTGTTGAAGATCTATATGAATACATCAATCCAATGAATGAACAAATGATTAATATAAGTAGCAAACTAACCTTGACCGACCATCAATCCGTCTTGTTCTTAAACTGAAAATGTATTGTCAGAAAATAACTCAAAGCAGTCTTGGTCATTCTGGTTTACTTACACATAAGGGAAACAAATCAACAGACTGAGTTTATGCACCAAAGGTAAAATAAGATTTATCTACGAAGCCGGACGGTGGTGGCACACGCCTTTAATCCCAGCACTCGGGAGGCAGAGGCAGGCAGATCTCTGTGAGTTTGAGACCAGCCTGGTCTTCAGAACTAGTTCCAGGACAGGCTCCAAAGCCACAGAGAAACCCTGTCTCGAAAAAAAAAAAAAGATTTATCTACGAGATTTATCTAGGAGAGATGAAAATGTTTAAAAATATAGACCCTTCACAAATTTGTGTGTCATCCTTGCTCGGGGGCCGTGCCTATCTCTGTGTCATTCCAATTTTAGTATATGTGCCACTGACCTGAGCACAAGACACTAGTTGTGAGTTGGGTCCAGAACAGGATAATGCTCTCTAACAAGTCCAGACTACTACACAAGCTGTGCCACTTGCGCCATATGATTCGGCAGAACTGATGGAACTTGAGGTATCTGTGACAGATAGGGACACTGTTTACAACATTTGAAAGATAATGCATATGATACACAGCAGAGACCCATGGGATTTTGGAAAGACACATAGACTGCCATTTGTAGACATAGACTGCCATGTGTAGGAGACAGCTCTTACCCATAGTGTAAACTGAGTACTTGACACCGGGACAGTTCTTATACAACCTGCACTTCTGTCATGAGGTAGGCATTACCTGACCCACAATATCATACAGTTGGATGTGCACAACAGTGATCCTTCATGGAATTGGAGGGATATATGTGATCAGGCCTGGGAACATCCTGAAGGCACAAATAAGTAACTTGAAGAAATAGCTGTTGCTACCACACTGCTACAACTGAAAGTGCATTCATTCTCCCAGAATAAGTGACAAAGCTAAACAAACTTTGTTTTCAGCTACTTGCTTTAGGCTTAAACTTGCAAACACATACAGGAGTTGAATAAAGCTTGTTACTAAATGAGTTATATAACAGTTTTTGAGTTAGTATTTTTTAAAAGATTAAGACTTTACAATTTTATCTTTGTTAAGTTTGAGTCTTAAAAATTAGAGTTGAAGATTAATTAAAAACTCTTCAGCATCATCTCTAGGAGGTGGAGAGCTAACATTGCAATTAGACTGGTTCGGTTACTTTGGCTAAAGGACTACCCCTTGAATGGTAGGCTCAGTGTAATCCATGTTAAAGAGATAGGCAGAATAATTAGTCCTATAAAGAGATACTGTATTACTGCCCCCCTACCATACTCCCCTGACTGCGGAGGCTTAAGGGCCAAAGCCATACTGGAGTGTAAGTCTCCCATTAGTAATTTTACCTTTTCTTCTCTTTTCTGATCATGTTTTCCCTAACATTTTGAGCTTCCCCGGCCCGATATTTTGAACTTCTTTCATTTTCTCTAAAGCTTCTCTTCTCCTTGCCCCATGGCCACTTGTCAGCCACATGTCTGACCTCCACGTCAGTTCAAATACCTGGCTTTTTCCTTCTCCCCTCCAGGCAGCTGCTTTACTGCTTGCCTGCCTGACCATTTTCCTTTTAAACTCTAATAAAATTATCTTCATGCTTCAGAAAAAAAATCCTTTAGCATTAAAATAAAACTTAAAAGCATCCAAATGCCTAAAGTTTACCAAGGTTAGCAAAGGTAGAGGCTAGATAAATATTTCCAAGTCAATTACTGTTGACCTTGTTATACCTTAGGAATTTATAAACCTTATTTACCAAATATACCATATTTATCAATTATGTATATAGATATACTTGATTATATATTTATTAAACATATATTGTTTTTATTTATAATTTTCTAGAAGCCTGGCGTTGAGCAGTTAGCAAAGATATAAATGGTTAGACTTACATCTCTAAGTTAGATTCTGTTAACCTGAGTATAGCTTTATAATCCTAAGAATTTATTTATTATCATATAAAAGTCCATCAATCATCAAAGATATTTTAGAGACCTTCTGTTGTCTTCTCAGTCTAAAAAGTAGATACAATGATAAAACGAGAGCTCAGGAGGACTAAGAAATTTTATGAGTTGCCTTAGTTGAATTATGCTGTGGGACAATGGCCTTGTACCCTGTAAAGATTTGTTTCTTGTACTTGCTTAATAAAATGCTAATTGGCCAGTAGCCAGGCAGGAAACATAGGCGGGGCGACCAGAATAGGAGAATTCTGGGAAGAGGAAAGGTTCAGTCTGCAGTCATTACCCAGTCACAGAGGAAGCAAGATGAGAACACCTCACTGATAAAAGGTACCAAGCCATGTGTCTAAAACAGACAAGAATTATGGGTTAATGTATGATCTAAGAGTTACTTAATAAGAAAGCCTCAGCTAATAGGCCAACCAATTTATAATTAGTGTAGGCCTCGATGTGCTTCTTTGGGACTGAATGGCTACAGGACTGGGCAGGACAGAAACCTCTTTCAGTGGAATTATACCAATGTGGTCTGCTTAAGATGCTGGTGAAGTCATAGAGCATGTACCATGTGGTTATTACTTAAAATCATTTTTTATAAAACTATTTTTTAAACAAGAGTTGAATCTAAGTTACATATACAGTATATTTTTATAATAGTTGAGTCATATACATAGTATGTTATAGCAAATTAAAATTACCTGGTATAGATTTTTTTTAATTCTAAGTCATTTATTATGTTTCAAGTTACTTTTTTGTTAAAGATTGTATATATTGGTTTAACCATACCTGCTGTGAGACAATGGACTGTACCCTGTCACTTGTATTTTAAATAAATGCTGATTAGCCAGTAGCCAGGCAGGAAGTATAGGCAGAGCAACCAGTCAGGAAGTAGAGGCAGGGCAATGAGAATTCTGGGAAGAGGGAAGTTTCAGTCTGCAGTTGTCACCCAGAGAAAGAGGAAGCTTGACACAGATCAATCAAGACATGACTGACTGCCTCGCCAAAAAAACTCCCAAGCCATGTGGCTAACACAGACAAGAATTATGGGTTAACATAAGTTATAAGAGTTAATAAGAGATTCGCCTGCAAACTCCATGAAACCCTGAAACTCAGCTTGTTTCAATACTGAGGAGACCTAAGAGGTGAGTGAACAGCCACATAACCAAATGCCCTACTCTCTAGGACCTCCCCAGTGGGACAAAATCCAGGGGCTCTTCCCCAGCTCCCTCAGCTTTTATAGCCAGCCAGCAGTGAGTTTCTGGTGGCTAGGCTCCCCCCAAACCCAAACCCATCCACTGGACCCCCCAAGCTACTAACCACACCCCACCTAAGAGCTGAGAGCTTGCTATAATACTGGGGGGACCAAGAGCTTGCTACAGCACTGAAGGGATTAAGAGAGAGCACCAAGTGAGCAAATCAGGAGAGAAGACCAAGAGAGCAGCCATCAGAGGCTTTCTGAAACAGGCATTGACAGTACAGAGCAGATCAAGAAAAACTCTCAAACACTCAGACAGCCACAGCAAGGATTGGACCAAGACACAAGGACACTGTTGGCCTCATTTGAAGGAACAGATGGGTAGGCACCAATAAAAGAATTCCTCCAACAACCTAAAAAGCAACATGATAACACCAGAACCCAGCGGTCACACAACAGGAAGACTTGATCAGCCTAACCCAGAAGAAGTAGAAGAAAACTACTTTAAACGTTACCTTACGAAAATGATGGAGACCTTTAAAGAGGAAGTGAAACACTCCCTTAAAGAAATAGAGGAGAAAATAAACAGAAAGCTGGAAGAAATTAATAAATCCCTCAAAGAAACCCAAGGGAAAAAAAAAACAATCAAACAGGTAAAGGAAACGGTTCAAGACTTGAAGATTGAAATAGAGGTAATAAAGAAAACACAACCAAGGGGATTCTGGATATGGAAAATCTGGGTAAACGAACAGGAACTACAGAGACAAGTATAACCAACAGAGATAGAAGAGATAGAAGAAAGAATCTGAGGCACTGAAGATACTACAGAAGAAATAGACTCATCGGTCAAAGAAAACATTAAATCCAACAAATAATTAACACAAAACATTCAGAAAATCTGGGACACCATGAAAAAACCAAACCTAAGAATTATTGGGGAGGAAGAAGAACTCCAGTTAAAAGGCACAGAAAATATATTCAACAAAATTATAGAAGAAACTTTCCCAACCTAAAAAAGGATATACCTATGAAGGTACAAGAAGCTTACAGAACACCAAATAGACTAGATAAAAAAAAATCCCCTAGCCATATAATAATCAAAACACAAAACATACAGAATAAAGAAAAAGGTCAAGTAACATATAAAGGTAAACCTATCAGAATTACACCTGACTTCTCAATGAAAACGATAAAAGCCAGAAGGTCCTGGATAGATGTGCTGCAGATACTAAGAGACCACCAGCACAAGCCCAGACTACTATGCGCAGCAAAGCTTTCATTCACTATCGGATGGACAAAACAAGATTTTCCACTACAAAAACAGATTTAAACAATATGTATCCACAAACCCAGACTTACAGAAAGTACTAGAAGGAAAATCCTAACCCAAGGAAGTTAACTACACCCACAAAAACACAAGACATCTGAGAACACCTAACCAGCATAACCCAAAGAAGCAAACACACAAACACTACTACAGAAAAATAACCGGAGTTAACAACCACCAGTCATTAATATCATTTAACATCAATGGTCTCAATTCACCTGTAAAAAGACAGCCTAACAGAATGGATACGAAAACAGGATCCAGCATTCTGCTGTTTACAAGAAACACACCTCAACCTCAAAGACAAACACTACCTCAGAGTAAAGGCTTGGGAAAAGATTTTCCAAGCAAATGGACCAAAAACAAAAAAAAACAAAAAAAAAACAAGCAGGTGTGGCTATCCTAATATCTAACGAAATTTCAAACTAAAATTAGTCAGAAGAGATGGAGAAGGACACTTTATACCCATAACAGGAACAATTCATCAGGATGAAGTCTCAATCCTGAACATTTATGCTCCTAATATAAGAGCACCCACATATGTAAAAGAAACAGTACTAAAACTCAAATCACACATCAAACCCCACACACTAATAGTAGGAGACTTCAACACTCCACTCTCACCAATGGAGAGGTCAACCAGACAGAAACTTAACAGAGAAATAAGAGAACTAACAGATGTAATGAATCAAATGGACTTAAAAGACATCTATAGAACATTCCACCCAAACACAAAAGAATATACCTTCTTCTCACCACCTCATGGAACTTTCTATAAAATTGATCACATACTTGGTAACAAAGCAAACCTCCACAGAAACAAAAAAAAATTGGAGTAACCCCTTGTGTCTTATCAGATCATCAGGGATTAAAGTTAGAATTTAACAATACTACTCTCAGAAAGTTTACAAACTCATGGAAATTGAACAGTCAATTACTAAACTACCCCTAGGTCAAGGAAGAAATAAAGAAATTAAAGTCTTCCTTGAATTCAATGAAAAGGAAGACAGGAAGCAAGTATACATCACTTTCTAACGTAAGACAAAATAAACTTCAAAGTAAAACTAATCAGAACAGATTAAAGAGGGACACTTAATCTAATAAAGGGAACAAGTAACCATGAAGACTTACTGTCCTAAACACACATGCATCAAACTCTGCTGTAACTAATTCCATTAAAAAATCCTAGCCGGGCGGTGGTGGCGCACGCCTTTAATCCCAGCACTCGGGAGGCAGAGGCAGGAGGATCTCTGTGAGTTCGAGACCAGC
>NW_004949175.1:1031826-1039776 GCF_000317375.1 Microtus ochrogaster | reverse complement strand
AAAAAAAAAAAAATCCTGCAACTGGATTTGAATACCAATCAACCTAATAGGAGGAGATTTCAATGCCTTACTTACTCCAACAGACATGCCATCTGTACAAAAATTGAACAAAAAAAAAAAAAACAACCAGAAAATGAACTGACATCATACTCCAAATAAGTTCCACAGATAACTACTGAATATCCCACTCAAACACCAAAGAATACACATTCTATTCAGAAACACATGGAAGCTTTTCTCAAATGGACAATATCCTGGATATTTAAATCTTAACAAATTAAAAAAGATTAAAATCACTCCTTGCAACCTATTTGACCACAATTTAAAACTGAAAATTGATAGCAAACAAATGTCTAGTAAACATTTAGTAAACATTTTTACATCTAGTAAAAAGTCCTTGTCCAGATGGATTCACAGTAGACTTCAAAGATGATCTACAGCCAATCCTTCTTAAGCTAGTCAGAATAATAATAATAAAAAGAAACAGAAGGATCACTCTCAAACTCCTGTGGAGCCAGTGTCATTACAATAACAAAACCAATAAAAGACACAACAAAAAAAATCTGCAGAATACTCAAAAATGCTAAATAAATGCTATATAAAACTGTACTGCAAATAGAATACAAAAATACATGAAAAAGATTATATTCCACGGCAAAGTTGCCTTTATGCCTGACATGCAAGGATGATTCAGCATACAAAAGTAAGTGAACACAATAAAGCGCATAAATAAACTTAATGACAAAAATCACATTATCATGTAAATAGATGCAGAAAAAGCCTTGGACAAAATGCAACATTCATTCATGATAAAATTCTCAGAGAATGTAGGACTAGAGAAAACAAACCGCAACGTAATAAAAGTGCTATATGAGAAACTTGCAGCAAATGTTATTCTAAATGGTAAAGAATTCAAAGCAAAATCCTACTGAATCCGGAATGAGACAGGGATGTCTAGTAACCCCATTCCTTGTCAATATTGCACTCAAAGTAATAGATGGAGCAATATTGCGAGAGAAGAAAATTAAAATAATAAAACTATGGGAAAAATAGGCCAAACTATCCCTATTTATTGGTGACAAAATACTATACATTAGAAATCCTAAATTTTGTACGAAAAGATTTCTAGAAATACAAACATACACACAAAATCAGCAATGTGGATGGATATAAAATCAGCTTGCACAAATCAATAGCTTTTCTACGCACCAATAACAAATGAGAAGGAGATCATGGACACATTCCTATTCATAATAGCCTCAAAGAAAGAAAATATCCAGTAATAAACCTAACTGACAGGGGCCTGGAGAGATGGCTTAGGGGTTAAGAGCATTGCCTGTTCTTCCAAAGGTCCTGAGTTCAATTCCCAGCAACCACATGGTGGCTCATAACCATCTGTAATGAGGTCTGGTGCCATCTTCTGGCCAGCAGGCATACACACAGACAGAATATTGTATACATAATAAATAAATATTAAAAAAAAAAAACCTAACCGACAAAGTGAAAGACCTCTACAATTAAAATTTGAAACCTATGAAGAGACAGATAGATAAAGACACTAGAAAAAGAAAGAATCCCACAATCATGGGCTGGTAAATTAATATCATGAAATTAATCATTTTACCAAAAGCTATTTGCATATTTAGTGCAATCCCAATCAAAATCCATCCGTCTATGAGAAAACTTATCCTAATATTCACATAGAATCAGAAAAGACTCTGGATAGCCACAACAATCCTGAGGGGGAAAAAACAAGAAGAATTAAAATTATAGAGTTTAAGATACATTACTAAGCCAAAGTAGTAAAAATTATATGGTATTGGCACAAAAATAGGCTTGTAGACCAATGGAACAAAATCAAAGTCCCAAACATGAGCACATATAGCTTCAACCATTTAATATTTGACAAGACACCTAAAGCAAACTGTGGAGAAAAGCAAGCATCTTCAAAAATAATGCCTGGAAGATTGGATTCCACATGCAGAATAAAATTAGACCCATATCATCACCTTGCCTCAAAACTAACTCCAAACGGATCAAAGACATGAACATGTAATTTGAAACACAGAAACTGCTAGAAGAAAACATAGGCCATGCCCTACAAGATACAGGTGCAGGGAAGGATTTCCTGAATAAAACTCCATTTGCCCAAAAATTAAGGTCAACAAATGACAGGTGGGACTTCATGGGACTAAAAGTTCTGCACAGCTAAAGAAACAGTCGGCAAGGTGAAGAGAAAGCCCACAGAGTGGAGAGAATCTTTGCAAGCTATACACCCAACAGAAGATTAATACACAGAATATATAAAGAACTCTTTTAAAAGAGTCAAAAGAAAATAAATGGTGGTTCAAAAATATAGAGAATGGTAAAAAGAAGAAAAACTAGCTAATAAATTAAGTTAAAAGAGCTTTTGAAACAAGCCTAAATGTAAGCTTTCAAATGGCCAGCTATCTCACTTCACTAGCATAAGGCCAAAGAGACATCCTACTCTGCAGACATTGCTCAGCCATAGTCATTGCTGCTCTATTCACAAAACCTAGGAAATGGAAACAACCTAAAAGAAGAAAAAAACGGACAATTACAATGTTGTTCATATACTCTATGGAATGCTATTCATCTATAAAGGAAAATGAAGTTGTAAAATGTTCACATTAACTTGATGGAACTAGAAAAGATCCTATTGAGTGAGGTAATCCAGACCCAGAAAGACAAATGCCATGTGTTCTCTTTCATCTGTAGTTCCTAGCCACAATCTCAGGTGTAGTATATTACCTGGAGTAATATTATACATAATAAGAAGGTTATATTTGGAAAATATAAGTAAGCACATGTATATACATATATGCATATAACAATTCATGAAAAAAAAGAGACCGTGAATTTGAAAGAGAGCAAGGAAGCCTGTAGGAGAGTGTTTGGAAACAGAAGGAGAAATGATGTAATTATATTATAACCTCAAAAATAAAAGAAATATTTTTTAAATGAAGAGAATTATTAGTGAAAAAAGATTATCCAAATAACAGCTTATATGATCTCTCAAGGTCAGTAGAAGATCTGGTCCCCGGGTGTCACTTGGGAGGAGACCTTGGCATTTCTAATCTTTACTTTGACAGTCCATCCATGTAAGAATGAGTCAAAGGTCTTGCTTGGTCATGCTTTACTTGTTGAAGTGTAGAAAAGAATTTTTTCCTTTATATTGGCCCTCTTCTTTGTATACTGGACGCTAGTTAGAATTTACCACATGGGATCCCCATGCACTCCCTGAATAAGAGAACAGGAGACTCCCTACAGCTCTAGGATATTTTAAGAGATACCTCATAGTCCATTAGAACCTACTAGAACCTGGAGGGCAATGGGGAAAACATTCTCCCTCTTAATCCCTCTGACCACATTAGTATATACCTCCAGATATGGTTATTGAACACCCAGAAGGACGAACAGAGTAGAACCCCAAGTGCATCTTAAGTTGTAGCCTGAAAAAAAATCACTAATTTTTTTTATTTATATAGGAAGCAAGAAAACCTCAATGAATAAATATCAAGTTCTAGACAAGCTGCTGCCAGAATACACCTGCTGAGGGAGGCTATGCTAGGTCTCAGTGCCTGCCATTTTGGCTTGGTATCTCCAGACTCATTTTCCTGAGACACAATGTCCTCAAGGTAAACGTCTTCTTTGCTCCACACTTGTCTGCTTTTGTTTCTGCCCCATTGCACCATTGGGTACCCTTGCTGTTGCTTTTGCCTTTCAGTTACAACAGAGAGATATAGACAGACAGACAGACAGATAGACAGACAGAGAAAAAGAACAACACACTGGCATTGCCTTCTGAGTTCTTTTAGATTTCTGTTTCTTCTATGTTTATAAATCTCTAGATTACAGGGACTTTAATTCTATTCGCATGTGATAAACTTCAAAGAGGCTCTCTCAACCCAGAAAGCTCTCTTTAAACAATAAAAGTCACACTGAATACCTACAGCACTTGCTTCCTATATAAATATTAGAGAAATTCTGGATAAAATTACCAAAGCTGACATCTGCAGGAAGTTTAGTGTCACTTCATCTACCTCAGCTTCATTCAGTTCAGAGTGTACTCTGAAAAGGTTGCCGACATAGGAACTGGGAAGTGGCCCCTACTATGTAAATGGCTCATCAAATCCATCTGAAGACCTCACCTCAGCCCCCCTTTCCCTTTGGCGCTTTGGAACCAGGCCACAGTAAAGATATGATTCATCTCTAGGTCCTCCATTGCTTTCTTAATGAACTGTCTCTTTTCCTATAACTATCCATATGCGTGCTGGATAGTTCTATGTCAACATGACACAAGCTAAATTCATCTGAGAGGAAGGACCCTCAGCTGAGAAAATTCCTCTATAAGATGGGGTTGGATCTAGAGTGGCTCCCAGGAGCCCAAGGCGAGGTCCCCAGTTAGTTCCTTGGGCAGCTGAGGATAGGGAACCTGAAATGACCCTATCCTATAGCCATACTGGTGAATATCTTGCATATCACCATAGAACCTTCATCTGGTGATGGATGGAGATAGAGACAGAGACCCACACTGGAGCACTGGACTGAGCTCCCAAGGTCCCAATGAGGAGCAGAAGGAGGGAGAACATGAGCAAAGAAGTCGGGACCACGAGGGGTGTACCCACCCACTGAGACAGTGGAGCTGATCTATTGGGGCTCACCAAGGCCAGCTGGACTGTGACTGAAAAAGCATGGGATAAAACCGGACTCTCTGAACATGGCGAACAATGAGGGCTGATGAGAAGCCAAGGACAATGGCACGGTTTTTCTTTTTTTTTCTTTTTTTTTTTTTTTTTGGTTTTTCGAGACAGGGTTTCTCTGTGGTTTTGGAGCCTGTCCTGGAACTAGCTCTTGTAGACCAGGCTGGTCTCGAACTCACAGAGATCCGCCTGCCTCTGCCTCCCAAGTGCTGGGATTAAAGGCGTGAGCCACCATTGCCCGGCAGGCACGAGGTTTTGATCCTACGTAATGTGCTGGCTTTGTAGGAGCCTAGCCAGTTTGGATGTTCACCTTCCTAAATATGGACGGAGGGGGGAGGACCTAGGACTTACCACAGGGCAGGGAACTCTGACTGCTCTTTGGACTGGAGAGGTAGGGGGAGAGAAGTGGGGAGAGGGGGAGAAGGGTGGGAGGAGGGGGAGGGAAATGGGAGGCTGGGAGGAGGCGAAAACTTGGTTTTTTTTCTCTTTTCTCAATAAAAAAAAATAAAAAAATAAAGATGGGGTTGGATGCAAGTCTATAGAGACTTTTCTTAATTAGTGATTGATGGGGAATGCCAAATTCATTGTGAGTGATATCATTCCAGGGCTGATGGTCCTGAGTTCCATAAGAATGCAGGCTGAGCAAGCCTTGTTGAGCAAGCCTGTGAACAGCACCCTTCATGGCCTCTGCATCAGCTCCTGTCCTGACTTCCTGAGATGATGAGCAGTGCTGTGAAAGTAAGTGTAATCCAAATAACCCCCTTATTTTAAATCATGGTGTTTTATCACAGTAATAGAAACCTATGTCCCAACCACTGGGAAAAAAATGCACGGTGTCCCAACAGGACAAGCAGGATACAAGAAAAAAGGCTGCCAAACCTTTCCAAGACAGGGTAAGATGGTTTTGAAAGTTTTCCTGCCTCTGAAAATGGTCTGTCAGTTACTCTAGGCCTTAGCCAAAGTTGGTTGCTGCAACATTGCAAATGAGACTTTTGGTGATTACCCAGGTCACCAGTTGTCTTTGTCATTTATTGCACATTTTGGAAGTTGCTTGAATACACTTCCTGTTTACTCAAGTACTATTGTTTCCCTTCTCAGGTATTTGATGGGGTTGAAGACTAGTCATCATTACTTTCCTCTCTTGACTAAGTCATACTTAGCCAAGCCATTTCTAATACAAGACTTAGACTCCTTAGGATAAGATAATTGTTTATGCTGGTCAGTGTGAACAAAAGTCCCCAAGAAAAAGCTGCACATTCAAAGTGAAACCTCTGCAAGGTTGATTAACTGATGGGAACTTCAGCAATAGTGGGGAGATGGAATGCTGCAAGTCCACAGCCTAACTATAATTTATCTTGGACCATCTTTAGCCCACTAAATACTCATTCCTTGCCCATCTCAGTGTCAGACCTAGCCTGTGGCTAACACATAAAAACTTCTTGAAATAGTAAAGCCCTAGTTTCGACCAAGCAAAAGGCTCTGGAGCCATTGGACAGAACCTGAGGCCTATACGCTGAGATTTCTCCATTTGCTGCAACAGCTACTCAACCAATGCATTTGAAAAGCACCTTCACTCAAAGCTCTCTTTGTCCTCTTGCTGTAACACCTGCAGAAAACTGGTTCCACATTGAAACATGGAATTTGGGGTGACCTAAATTTGTTTCCTGGGCCACGGTGACTCATATTTGTCTCAAAAATAAACTATGTCTTATCCCCCTTTGAGGTAAGAGTTGTGGTTTTGTGTTGTGGATGAGAATTGCTGAGAAGAATGTGTGTCTGCAGAGACAGATTGACTAATTACAGCGTCAGTACTGTTTAGGTGGAAGCCCTGCCTCATCTCCCCCCCATCCCCCCCCTTTCTCTCCAGACTCCTGAGAAACCCCACCAAGCAGCAGCTCCTCCCCCAGAGAGTATTTAAGGCCCCCTCCTCGGGATCAGCCTCATGGTTTTCCCTCTTTCCTGAGACCACCAAGGAATATTTTGCTCCGATGAAAACCTGGACTTGTTTTGACTTGTTTGGCTTATTGCATGAGCAGAGTTACCCACTACCGGGGGATATTTTTAATTGTCGTCTGGTACATTGGTTGGGGTGAATTGAGTCTTTCCATGGCCACATGGCATTGCCATGGGAAGCCACTCTCACTCTCCCCTCACCCCCTCCAACCACATCCTATCGATGTTTGCTTGGTAAACCAACCACTCCCAAACCAAAATGCCTATAAGAGATCCAGGATCCCTTCCAAGCCTCTGACCCTCTGGGCCAGAGACTTCCAGAGAGCCTGCCAAGGTCATTGCTGCTGCCAGTGCCAGGCTTATCTGAGTGCCCAGTCTGTCAGTTAGGGTCATGGTATCATCTGGACGAGGACTATGGCTGAAAGCCATGTCTGGGTCTATTGCCCTGCCATATCCAGGGTCTAGGTTGATTGATAGGTTGATTGATGTCTGCAGCTCCTGAGAACATTGAAGTCTGTGTTAATTCTAAGGGTCTAGGCTGTCTAGGTCTAAGGGTTGGTGTCCAAGGGCCATGCTGCTGCAGGGCCCATACTGATCCAAATGGTTTGCGCTGTCACTTGGAGACCATGGTACTAACAGAGCTGGGAATGCTGCCTAGGACCACGTCTGGGTCCATGGTCCTAGCACAGCCAGGGTCTGTATTGATGTCCATGGCTCATGTTGCCACCAAAGTCTACATAGATGCCTACATAGATGTGGGTCTGGGCCACAACCTGTGGCCATGAGGTCATCTGAAAGCCATGCTACCACCAGGGACATCTTGATCTGAGTGACCTGTGATGTCACTGGGGCAATGGTATCATCTGAACTATGTCTGCTGCAAATGTCCATCTCTGGGTTCATGGCCCTACAGCAGCCAGTGTCTGAGTTGATACTGGGGCTCCTGTTGTCACTGCGGGTCATGCAGATGATCAGGGTCTGGACAGCCACCTCGGACCATGTTGATGTACAAGGATCATGCTATGCCTGGGGCCATACTGAGCTGGGTGGCCAGTGCTGCTACCTGGAGTCATGGAGCCATCAAGGCATAGGCTGCTGCCTAAAGTCATGTCTGGGTCTGTGGTCCTGCTGCAGCTGAGGTCTGTAGTAACATTCCTAGCCATTGTTAGCAAAGGGAGTTGAGGGATGTTGCGGGAGGTCCTTCCGCTCCTCCAGCCTATAGCCGCTGAGATACCTGCCCATTGGGGCGTGGTCTCTCTCCCTTTAAAAAAGC
>NW_004949175.1:1020463-1024631 GCF_000317375.1 Microtus ochrogaster | reverse complement strand
GATCTGTAAGTTTTTTTCCCCTTTAAATAAATACTACCCTGTTAATTATAATTCCAAACTGCTGTGGCATCGTTTGTGACTTACGTCTACAGAGGGATGTCTTTAGAACCATGCTATGCTGAGGCCCTGGCATGGCTGGTCCGGCCACTTCCTGGATATTGCAGCAGGTAAGCTGGACCTGGGTCCATGAACCTCAGGGGAGAGTCCACCCTCTGCACTCAGGAAAGATGGCCCCATCCCTCACCCTAGGCAATCGCCTCACCTAGGCATAACACTATGGTCAGAGACACAGGCAAATCAACCCTGCAGGCATGAGAGCCAGAGAACTGACCCTGCCCTACCTTGTCTGCCATATGGTGGCATAGGAGAGGGAAAGATGCCCTTCCCTTCACCCATTACCACCTGTGTCAGGGGAGAGAGCTGTCCCTAGAGTCACAAGATGGGAGAGCTGGCCTTGACCCTCATCTGCTGCAGCACATGAGAAAGCAACCTTTGCTTCCCTTCTGGCCAGTACTAGAACTGATCCTATTGTTGGGGATGCAGGTGAGCCAGCCCTGAGGGAGTATGAGCAACAGAGCTGACCCCGCTCCCACCTCTTGTTTGCCAAACAGTGGCATGGGTAAGGGAAAGATGTCCTCCACCCTCCACCCCTTGCTACCTGTGGCAGATGAAAGAGCTGACTCTGGGGTCCCAAGAGTGAGAGAATGAGCCCTACCCTACACCAGCCACAGCACACAGAGTATCCCTGCACCCCACCAGGGCAGCACACTAGAGCTGATCCTACTGTCAGGGTGGCAGGAAAGCTGACTTTACCCCTCTCCCCATCAGCAATCAGGAGAGAGGACCCTGCGCCTTGCCTGGGCAAAACAGTAGAGCTGGCCTTGGCCCTATGAGTGAGGGGGACCCAAATCTGAGGGCCTGACAGTAGAACTGGCTCTCTTCTGTAGGCCGCATTGGGTGAGCTAGGTGAGAAAGTGCTGGAAAGTGTATCTGGGTAGTAATGACGAGGGAAAGCTAGTAAGCTGACAAACCCAGCTACCACCCAGGCCCAGAACCAAGGTTGTGGGTTGGCCCACCCCAACATCCGCCAAATCTGTGAACTGTTGGAGCACGTGAAGGGAGCAAACCTACAGATCCAAACCTCCAAAACAGATCTTCATGACACAGGACAACAACAGGATATCCAAGAGAAGCCCCAGTGAGAGCCCATCACCGGTGGTGTAGCAGAAGCCAGAGGCCTTGAGCTACACCAATGACTCCTGGCAAGGAACACTTGGAAGTGAAGAACAGACTAACAGGTAAACTGTGTGTCTCAACAGGCCACACCACAGCTTCCACCACCACCACCATCAGCCTCTCCTCCTCCTACTTCTCCTTCTTCTTCGTTATGTTTCCTTGTTTTGTTTGGTTTTGGGTTTCTCTTTTAAATTTGGCCTTGTTTTGAGGGGAGGTTGCAAGGGCAAAGGGTGGATGCTGGAAGACCAGGAGATGAGTGGATCTGGATGTATGATGTTATATCCACAAAGAATCAATAAAAGTAAAAAGAAAAAAGGTAAAAACAAGTAAACACAAACTACTTTATAAATCTGGATACTCTAAACTTCCTAAAACTTATTAAAATGATAAATTTTGATGTGGTAAAAAGTTTCATAAACCTTAAAATGCTAATTGTTTATATAAAACACTTGTTAGAGTCAAAAAAATTTTTTTTGTTGTTTTGTTCTTCAAGACAGGAGTTCTCTGTGTAGCATTGAAGCCTGTCCTGGAACTCACTGGGTAGACCGGGCTGGCCTCAAAGTAACAGAGACCAACCTGCTCTGCCTCCTGAGTGCCAGAATTAAAGACATGCACCACCACCACCTGGTTGAGTCAAAAATTTTCATTGAGCTATATAATGCAATATTATAGTTTTTGATAAGGAATTTCCTTTCAAAACAGATTCTAACTTACACAAGTTTTTTCTCACATTTATGTAATGAGTAAGATCAAATTAATATGATTTCATCAAAATATTCCTAATATAAAACTGTTAAACGTAAGGAATTTTATTAAGGCATATATATATATATATATGTTTACTGGAGATATTTATGTTATATCCTTTTACAATTATATTATAGAAAATAGAATCTCAATAAGCAATAATATTCCAAACTGGCATTATTAAAATATATGAATTATTATGTGCATGTAGACTGTCTACACATGATTAATGTTCAATTTAGCTTTATTTTTTCTACATAGTGTACTTAGTACCAAATTGGCTTTAAGCAAGAATACACACAGAGTTGTTAGCTTGGTCCAGGGTCATTTTGACTCACAGTACACCTAAAAATTGAAGGAACAAAATTTGGTAAAAGACAAAAGGTATGTTTAATTCGGTGTTTGTTTACCATGTAGGTAAAATAAGCAGAGATAGCTAATGTCCCTACATTTTGGGACAATTTACATGGATTTTTAAATTGAAATTTTCAGCTGTTTTAAGGGCAAAACCTACTAACCACTCTGTTCTGGTCAAGAGTATCTCCTGGATCCTGATCCGGACTCTGGCTCTGCAAACGCTCCTTATAGCTGGAGGGTGTATGGCAGCTTTAATGGATGATTGCTCCAGGATGTTCCCTTTCCTGCTGGGCCACTGCCCTCCCTGGAGAGACCAAACTCTCTATTTCAAAAGTTAAGAGGATAACTTATGTCTGTGCTTTTAGATGAGTCTTGTATGTATGTGAGGGTGTATATGAATACCATCTCTTTAAAAGCAAAAAAATAAAAAATGGATTCTTCAAAATCCATGTTAGCTAGATCTATATAAGATAAAACAATAATTTTGTCATTTTTAAAAACCCACTTTGAGGTCACTCAAACATCTTATTTTGTCATACCATAATGATGAATTTGATCATTTTTTTTTTAAAAAAAATTCAGTTTAAATCATCCAGTGCTGCAGTGGCAGCTCAGAGGTTAAAAGTATTTGTTGTTTTTACAGAGGACCCAAGTTCAGTTCCCAGCACACATACGGTTTCTCACAACTACCTGTAACTCTAGCTCTATAACTCTAGGGTACCTAACCCTCTTCTGACTTCCTCAGACAACAGTTTTGCAGGTGGTGCACAAATATCTATGCAGATAGAACGCTCATACACATATAATAAAACAATTAGATTAAAAAAAATAAATGGGGCAGTGGTAGCACACACCATAATCCCAGCACTCAGGAGGTAGAGACAGGTGGGTTTCTGAGTTTGAGGACAACCTGGTCTACAGAGCAAGTTCCAGGACAGTCAGGGTTATGCAGAAAAAGTCTTTTGATGATAATAATAATAAATCATAAATTCTAAGCTATCTCCTGCTCTTGATGCTTTATCTTCTTTTTAATGCTCCGCAAACACTACTAAAAATAAATGCATTCTAACAAAAACAATTAATTCAAAGTACCTGTTATCTTAAATCTTTAACAAATATTTTTTTAACTTTGGTGATGCAAACAAAATGATTAATTTACCTGCATTTATAATGTTGGTATCACAGATACCATGTTTAATTTACCTGTATTTATAACTGTTGGATATCACAGATGTTTTCTATGCTTTTAAGGCAACCTTCTGAGCTTTCATTTAAAATTACTTCACTAAAATTGTTTCCTAATTTTTGTAACTATAATAATGTTAAGATTAAAATGTTTCAAGCGAATTATTTTAAAATAGATATGGTTGCAACTAAGTTAAAAATAACAAAATTTAAGGTCAATTGAATACTCTGAGATAAAATTAATTCTTGATTCTCTACAACAATATTTTCTTAAGTATTGATTTGTTTTTAATAATGGTTACCAAAAAATAACTTAAAACAACAAAAATAGCATTGTTTATAGTTTTACTAAATGGATATTTAAAACCTGTGAGTAAGCATGCTTTCCCATTGTTCAAAATGCTTTTTGAGTAGTCGTCATTGCCTTAACCATAAAAAATTCTGTTTAGAGAGTTATGCCTATAGACAATATTCCTTTTAGATGAACAACAAATGGTATTGTAAAAAGACTTTTTTTTTTTTTTGGTTTTTTCAAGACAGGGTTTCGCTGTGGTTTTGGAGCCTGTCCTGGAACTAGCTCTTGTAGACCAGGCTGGTCTCGAACTCACAGAGATCCACCTGCCTCTGCCTCCCGAGTGCTGGG
>NW_004949175.1:1003996-1020363 GCF_000317375.1 Microtus ochrogaster | reverse complement strand
TTGTAGACCAGGCTGGTCTCGAACTCACAGAGATCCACCTGCCTCTGCCTCCCGAGTGCTGGGATTAAAGGCGTGCGCCACCACCGCCCGGCCTGTAAAAAGACTTTTAATTGTTGGTAACAAAAAATCAAAATTGGTTACAGAGTTTATCTCAAAATAAAACAGAACCAAATGATTTCGTCAACTAAACAACAACACAACAAAAAACCACCAAAGAGTTCATTCCAATCAAAAGGCCAGAACTGTGTCCAAGAACTTATAGCTCAGTCCTGGACTAGGAAATTCTCACATTTGAGAGCACATTCATTGACTTCAAAAATGCTGGATGATATTCATCTTCAATGCCACTGACAATCGAGTTCCTCAAGGAACTAACATTTCTCTCACTTTTTGAGTTTCTTAAATACTTTCATGAGTAGGTTTAAAATTTTTTTTATAACACTTAATATTCAGCCCAGTACTTATCAATTTAATATTAGTATATTAATATTAATATATGCCTAGTATATATATTATATAGGAATGTTCTGTCCACATGTAGGAATGCATGTTAGAAGAGGGTTGGTTATCAGATCCTGTTATAGGTGGTTGTGAGCCACCATGTGGTTGCTGGGAACTGAACTCAGGTCCTCTGGAAGAGCAGCAAATCAGCTAGAGCTTATAACCTCTGAGACTTCTCTCTAGTCCCTTATCCTAGTATTTTATTGTTGTTTTGGTTTGGTTTTTGTTTTTCGAGGCAGGGTTTCTCTGTATAGCTTTGGAGCCTGTCCTGGAACTCACTTTGTAGACCAGGCTGGCCTCAAACTCACAGAGCTCCTCCTGCCTCTGCCTCCTGAGAGCTGGAATTAGAGGCATGAGTCACCACTGCCCAGCAACCTAGCATATTTTTAAGTGATGAAATAATCCTAATCTTGGTTTTAGTGAAGTTACAAACTATGATATTATGCTCTTTAGCTTGATCATGCCTTTTTGACTGTCTGTTAAGCCCCTACCTTATTCAAAATTAGTGTTTAAAAGATTCAAATGTTGGAGCTGGAAAGAAGGCTCAGAGGTTAAGAGCACACTGCTTGCTCTTCCAGAGCTCCTGAGTTCAATTCCCAGCAACCACATGGTGGCTCTGATCTCATCTATAATGAAATCTGGTGCCCTCTTCTGGCATGCAGGCAAACATGCAGACAGAACACTGTATACATAATAAACACATACATCTTTTTAAAAAGATTCAAGTGTTTTCACTGTGTGTATATGTACTTATTATGTATTATATTCTTTACTATAATTTTGATTGCTTTATTTATTTATTTTTTTTCAAGATAGGGTTTCTCTGTATTACAGCTCTGGCTGTCCTGGAATGGATCTGTAGACCAGGCTGGTCTTGAACTCAGAGAGCCACCTATCTCTGCCTCCTGAGTGTTAGGATTAAAAGCATACACTACCATGCCCAGCTATATAGTTTGTATAAAACAAAGCAAGACAAACATAAAAAAACCCTACTTTTTTAATTAAACTTCAACTGCATTTACTCTATCTAGAGATACCCAAAGGTTTGGGTTGACTCTTCTAATCCAAATTATACAAAAGATACCAGTCTCTAATAACGAGAACATTCATGATGCTTTATACTTTAAGTATTGATGTTTCTTGATTTATTTAGTGCCTAAAATGCCCTATAGTACAATTAGCAGGATTTAAAAATTAATTGAACACTACTTATATGTTACTAATAAAAAACAAGAGGACAACACACAGTACCTCCTTCTAAAGTCCCATTTTAAATCATTTAAAAATGGTAAGATAGTTCACAAAATATAATTAAATAGAGTGGGAAACAAAGTTAAACTTATTAAATATGTAAATTTAAATTATTTTAAACACATCTTTCAACTTTACTTTATTAGGCTCTTAATTACTTAATTTTAGGTATGTTAGTTCTAAGTCACATGAAAATGTTATGTCAAAACTGAAGGGGTACAAAAATAATAATTCAGATGTAGATCATGATGGATATTTGTTTTGATTTGCTCCAGAAGTTTCTTTCATAGTGGACATTACCAACTATTTGTTTTCCCTGAAGATGGCTGTCCTGCCCACCTTTCAACCACATCTATCTCAGATCCTATGAATGACCTTCCTAGCTCCGAGGTGAAGGGTCAATGACCCACAAGCCTCAGAGGGGTTGAGACTCTGACAAGGAAGCTGACCTGACTGATGGTACCTGTGGAAGCTTCTGGTCAGGAGACCCCACACCGAATCCACTGGTGTCTACCGCTTCCAGACTTCAGGGGACTGATGCAGATGGACTCTTCCATCCCCAAGGTTCCTGTCCCATCCTATAAAACCCCAAGTGGGCCGGGCGATGGTGGCGCACGCCTTTAATCCCAGCACTCGGGAGGCAGAGGCAGGCGGATCTCTGTGAGTTCGAGACCAGCCTGGTCTACAGAGCTAGTTCCAGGACAGGCTCCAAAGCCACAGAGAAACTCTGTCTCAAAAAGTAAAAAAAAAAAAACAAGTGGTCTCCACTTCTGTAGAGAGATGGCAGCTCTTCAGTTGTTCTGGTTAAAGGAACAGTTCTGAGTTCTGCTTCTGCAGATGCCTGGCTGCTTTTCTTTCCATCAGTTCCAACCTAACACAAGGGATCTTATAATATTTAGGAAGTAGTATATGTGTCCCCCAACACACACAAAAATATGATGTCTTGTCTACAGGGGAAACAATGAATAAGAATTCCTGAAAAGTAGCCATCTTTGTAGAGATGGATTGACTGGTTAGAAGTTTGGCACTGTGCAGCCTGAAGGCATCTTCCTGTTGCGTGGTGCTCCCCTCTGTGCCCCAGATTAGGCACAGACCACACCCAAATACCAGTTTCCAAACACAACAGGATTCTTTATTAAGCAAGGCAAAGAGACAAGGTGGTTGAATCTGAAGTGGGCAGAAACAGCAGCAAATAGCTTCACGGGTGTTAGCTTTAAGAGGGAAAGAGGGGAGGTCTGTGTTAGAATGAGTTGAGACATGTTGGGAAGTACTGACTGGGTATTTTAATTAGGTTAGTCAAAATAATGAAGTTTGAGTCTTGAACCTCAGTAATTTGTCTCATGAATAAGTCAGTGGCCTAATGGAGGACTAGACCTTTAGGAATGTAAGAGTTTTTAGCAAGGGAAAAGAAACAGGGTAGAAGGGCAAAACCTGCCTGCAATGCTGCCATGCTTGGGCCTGGTGGAGCCCTTCACTCACTGTGTAGCCCTGGCTGTCCTGGAACTCGCAATGTAGACTCACAGAGACCCACCTGCCTTGGCCTCAATACCCAGCATCTGCAGCGCCCCCTTGATGGTTTTTGCATGTTTGTAGTGTTCTCCTCTTCGTGGCACCATCCTGAAGTTTTAGGATGGTGCACATTCACTCATGATGCTCGCCAACCTCATGGCCTAACCATGGCAACATAATCATGAACCCCTCTTTCTTAGTAGTTCTCTTGGTGAGGTTAAGAGAAAGCACTGCTCTTCCGGAGGACCAGGGTTCAACTCCCAGCACTTACATGGCAGCTCACAACCATCTGTAATACCAAGATCTGACACCCTCACGCAGACGTATATACAGGCAAAATACCAATGCACATAAAATAAAAGTAAATAAATTATTTAAAAAGATAAAGTTCTTTTAAGGGAAAGTTCGGGTTTGCAGGTCTCAGATATGGAGTTCAAAGGGGACACTGATGATTGATGGGAGAAGTTATTAGAAGAGTTATAATCGCCCTTTCCCCTGGCTAGCAGCATGAAGGCTGCGCAATGCCTGGAGTTACTGTAAAAGTCATTAACCAGCAGGAGTTTGTCAGAGCTCTGGCAGCCTTCCTCATAAAGTCCGGGAAGCTGAAAGTCCCCGAATGGGTGGAGACAGTTGAGCTGGCCAAACATAAAGAGCTTGCCCCCTATGATGAGAACTGGTTCTACACACGAGCTGCTTCTACAGCACGGCATCTGTACCTGCATGGTGGTGCAAGGGTTGGCTCTGTGACCAAGATCTATGGAGGACGGCAGAGAAATGGTGTCAGGCCCAGCCACTTCAGCAGAGGCTCCCAGAGTGTGGCCCGCCGCGCCCTCCAAGCCCTGGAGGGGCTAAAAATGGTGGGAAAGGACCAAGATGGACAGGATTGCCAGACAGGTGACAGCTGCCAACAAGAAGCATCAGAACAAAAGATGCTGGGTTAATAAATTGCCTCATTCATTAAAAAAAAAAAAAGAAGAGCTATAATCAATGTGAGGGAGTATTTGAGTCACATAGCACTGTGACAACCAGACAGGGAAAGAGGTCACAAATAAAAACAACAAGATGATGTACTTGAAGCATCTCCATTCAGAAGACTAGGTAGGCTTCCTTCACCCCTAGGTGAGACCCTCTCTGGATGACCTGGCAGGATATGGGCTAGACAGGCCCCTGGATATGAGATGTAAGCCAATCAACCTTTTTACCATCTTGATTGAGTTCCTTTGCTCCTCAGATTAAAGAATTAAAGGGCAGGGGAAAAAAATCTCTAGGACACAGGCAGCAGAAAAGAAACTCTCAGACACAGCAGATAAAATCAGCAAAAAAGGGTGCTAATTATGTTAAAGCTAAGGAAAAGAGAGAGAGACAGAGAGAGAGAGAGAGAGAGAGAGAGAGAGAGAGAGAGAGAGAGAGAGAGAGATCTGCATGGCAGGGGGACTTGGGTGTCTGAAATATGGCCTCTACTGGAGGGCTCGGGGTTTTCAGGGATTGGTCAGTTTGAGTAAAGACAGATAATCTATGGCCTTACAAGTGTGGTAAACATGTCTCAGGCCAGCCCTGAACTTGTAGGACCGCTCCATCTGCAGGAACTACCTACAAGTGGAAGAAAAGGCCTGCTATGTGTTTGCCTTAGGCTGCCAGGGTTGTCTCAGGTCAGGAGGGTATAAAGAAGCAGTGAGAAGTTTGCCATTTTTTCTTAAAAAAAAAAAAATCTATGCTTCCTCTCCCTATCTATCTGCCCATCAGGAATCTAACTCCTGGTTCTGCAAGCCTATTTTTCCTTGAATCCAAAGCGTGGTGGTGGTGGGGGTGGTGGCTGTCAACACTATCAATGTGAAAACCACAGCTCTCATCTTTAAAAAAAAGTAAGGCATAGTTTACTCTAGCTATTTTGAGTAACCATGGCTCTCAGGTGATACAGATTAGGTTTCCTTAAATTTCACATTTCAGTGTGGAAAGAGTTTCATAGTTTCACAGACCAAAGAAAGTCATAACTCAAGGCAAGTTTAAAATACATTGGTGGGAGATACATTAGAGAGTTGGTTATAACAAAATGGGGGGAGGATTTTCTATGGGTCCAAGATCTTTTTGATGACATCTTTAGCTCTCGGGTGGGTGGAAGCTGCTGGTCTGCTAAGTTAATAGACTCTATAGGTTCTATCTATTAGTCACAGAATATTAGTTACAGCACCAAAGTGGGCAAAGAATGGCTGTTCCAGGCTAAAGGTAACCAGAGATAAGGTAATTAGCCCCTGGGCCTGCAACTTTCCAATGTCTGTGAAGGCTCTAGCAGGCCCGAGCATGGCAAACATGGTGCCAGCAGGTTTTGCCCTTTCCCCGTTCCTCTCCCCTGCTAAACCATTAGATTATATCTCTAAAGCCAGCCAGTGGATACTGCTCTTTCATTTCCCGGCCACCCAGACCCAAACAATCACACAGAAACTTTATCAATTACAATACTATTTGGCCAATAGCTTAGTTGAATTCCTAGCTAGCTCTTAATTCTTGAATTAACCTATTTCTATTAATCTATGTATTGCCACTAGGCTGTGGCCTACCAATAAAGTCATGTCCAGCATCTGTCTCCTTTGGCAGCTACATGGTGTCTCTTTGACTCTGCCTATTCTCTCTCTCTCTCTCTCTCTCTCTCTCTCTCTCTCTGTTCTGATTACCCACCTGGCTTTACTCTGCTAAGCCATTGGCCCAACCAGCTTTATTCATCAACCAATAAAAGCAACACATATGCAGAAGGAAATCCTACACCAATTTCTTTACAGCAATAGAAACCCTAAGAAAACTCCTTATGACCTACTTTTTTGCCTAGTCTTACCCAGACACAGACAGGGTCAAATTCAAATGTCTAGACTAAGGCCCACTTACACCCTAGGCTAAGGTCCTGGGCCAGGCATTCAAAATCTGATGATTGTGATGAGAGCAACCAAAAAGACAGATACCAACTCTTGGCTAAGTCTCCCAAAAGGACTCCTGGGGCACCCCAAGAAAGAGATGTCCGGTCAGGAGACACCACGCCCTTATTTCAAGTGTGGCAAGAAAGGTCACTGGGCCTGTGTCTGTCCAAATCCTTACAGACATACTCAACCATTTCCTAAGTGTCACCAGGAGGGCCACTGGACATCAGGCTGCCACTAGGGAACTGCTTGACCAAGGGTATCCAGCCTCCCAGCACCTCCCTTGGACCAACTAGGCCTGGCAGTTGAGGACTGACAGGGCCCAGGCTCTGCAATAGACCTGACTAAACACATACCAATTACTCTCTAGGAGCCTTGGGTCTCACTTTTTGGGTCTGGGCACATTATCATGTTCTTCCTAGAAACTGGAATCACTTTCTCAGTCCTGAAAGAATTCTGGGGTCCCATTCACCCCTCTCCCTCATCCATAGTTAGAGTATGTGGACAGTCCTCTAGACCCCTTAATTTGTTCCTTCAAAGGCCTTTTGTTTTCCTGCTCCTTTCTCCTCATGTCCTATTACCTTGCTGGGAAGGGATGATCCCTACAAAATTGACATGCCTTTTACCTCAGCAACGGCTCCCCCACTTTTTACTATTGTGTATAGAGTATATAAAGACACAGAAGTCTTCATTTACAAACTCTAGATGTGAAAGAGCTTGTCAGTGTACTATAAAGTAGATTAATACATTTTCTGAATTTGTGTTATAATAACTGCATCTGAGCACCACTGGTTGGCAGAGTATAGAAGGGTTCTGGAAGAGAATCTTCATAGTTCATCCCATCCAAGACATTACTGTTGTTACATGTGTGCAAGTTTATTAAAGACTGCTGTCTCAATAGTGGGCATTAAGTTCTCAACACATGTTAATTGCAGAAGTAGTAAAATACCACCTTGCAAATATACTTTTGCTAAAATTCATGAATCTTAATAGGAGTGGACTGTGAACCATTTCTTTTCTTTTTTTTTTTTTTTGGTTTTTCGAGACAGGGTTTCTCTGTAGCTTTGGAGCCTGTCCTGGAACTCCCTTTGTAGACCAGGCTGGCCTCGAACTCAGAGATCCGCCTGCCTCTGCCTCCCGAGTGCTGGGATTAAAGGCGTGCGCCACCACCGCCCGGCCCGTGAACCATTTCTGTATTCAGTACAGTCTATGCTTGTTCAGTGGTTTGGAGGTGGCACCAATGTCATGTGCTAGTTTGTTTACATGGGACATTTCGAGATGCCACTTATGTCTATTTGTACACTTACAGGCTGTGGTTCAGCTGGTCCAACAATGGCTGGCTATGAGTGGAAAGCCCAAGAATCCGGGAGTTGTTTAATTCACGAAGCTGGATGCCTCTGCTGTTCTGCAGTATACCCTGCAATCCTAAAGTATACTCTAATGCCAGTGGAGGAACGGACTTACAAGAGCAAGTAAGCAAAGAGCAAAAGCTTCCTTCTTCCATGCCCTTTATATAGGCTGCCAGAAGAAGGTGCGGCCCAGTTTAAAGCTGGCTCTTCCCACTTCAAGGATCTGGGTTAGAAGTGGTTCTTCTGTGCTTGTTAGTTTTATGGCAACTTGGCACAAGACAGTCATCAGAGAGGAGGGAACCTCAATTGATTAAAGGTGTGCACCACTACCGCCCAGCTTGGGCATTTTCCTAGTGAGTGATGTGACCTCAGAATGGACTAGTGCCATCCCTGGTCTGGTTGTCCTGGTTTCTATAAAAAAGCAGGCTGAGTCAGGAGGTGGTGGCGCATGCCTTTAATCCTAGCATTTGGTAGGCAGAGGCAGGCAGATCTCTTGAGTTCGAGGTCAGCCTGGTCTCCAGAGTGAGTTCCAGGACAACCAGGGCTACACATAGAAACGTTGTCTTGAAAAACAAAACAAAGAAAACAAAAGGCAGGCTGAGTATGCTAACAAGTCATGGGAAGCAAGTCAGTAAGCAGCATCCCTTCATGGTCACTGCATCAGCTCCTGCATCCAGGTTCTTGCCCTCACTACTTTTGATGATGAACTGTTGTTATATGGAACTGTCAGATAAACCTTTTCTCCCCAAAGCGTTTCATCACAGCAATAGTAACCCTAATAAAAAGTCTTTCCTGGCTGGGCATAGTGGCGCATGCCTTTAAACCCAGCACTTAGGAGGCAGGCAGTTGGATCTCTGTGAGCTTGAGGCCAGCCTGGTCTTTAGAGTGAGTTCCAGGATAGCCAGGGCTACACAAGTAAACCCTGTCTCAAAAACCAAAATAAGGCTCCAAACCCACAGAGAAATCCTGTCTCGAAAAACCAAAAAAAAAAAAAATCAAAATAAACAAAAAAGGTCTTCCCGTGTCAAATTATTGAAGAAAAAAAAATCACTCACAGTCTTTTGGGTTTTAGTTAATTCCAGTTGTAGTGAAGTTGACAGTCAATAGCCATCACAATGTAATTGGTGCTAAAATTCCTACAAACGGCTGAATTCTGAAAGGGGTATTATGAAAGTGACATGCGATCAGAGGAGTTAGGAGAAAGGAATGTTCTAGACCAGAATGCTTGCATTAGAAGACACTTTCAGTTTAAGCATGGCCACATGGGTAGTTTATTCAATATTAGTTACAATGTTTTTGTAATTATGCAATTATAATATTTTGCTTTTAAGATTTTTTTTTAATTTGAGCCAGGCGGTGGTGGTGCACTCCTTTAATCCCAGCACTCAGGAGGCAGAGGCAGGTGGGTCTCTGTGAGTTTGAGGCCAGCGTGGTCTACAAGAGCTAGTTTCAGGACAGGCTCCAAAGCTACACAGAGAAACCCTGTCTCAAAAAAAAAAAAAATTTAACTCATCTGTTCCCTCTGCACCTCCCTGTTTGTTTGTGTATGTAGACACCCACAGAGGCCAGGAGTCAGACTGCCCGGAGCCGGAATTACAGCTCCAAGTGCTTGGAACTGAATTCCGGTCCTCACCAAGAGCAGCTCTTTTAAGCATTGAGCCCTCCAAATTACAATTTTAAAGAACATAATTCACAACTGGTTTCGCAGATTAAAGTTTTAGAATTAAGCTGTTCCAGTACGCTCTGTGCTATCTCCAGAGTCTCACCTATGCAGGCATTCTTTACAGGAGTTTGATCTTGTCCACTGTTAAAACCTTCAGCAAGTCAGAAGTAAAAGCATCTGGGCTGAGGGATGTCTTTCCTTTCTCACCTTCAACTGAGAATGTCATGAATTAGTTAAGGACTCCCAGAGGCAGGTACAGGTCAGATGCTGAATAAAGAGTTCCTATTTTAATCAAGTAGGAAACCATGGGAAGGTTTGAAAGTGACAATGCTAATTTGCTTACTGACACTGTCAAATTGGAGACAGATAATTTTCTTCATGAGTCCTGGTATTTGGGAGTGTAAAGAAAATTTGATGAGAAACTTGAGATTTTGATAATTTAAGTGTATCTCTTCCCCAAATGCCTGATTATAATAGAAAGATAATTCACACTACAGAAAACTTACAGACACAAGCTTTCAACTTCAGCCAGAGTAGACAGAGAAAAGCAACCTGGAACTTAGTAATTTATGACAGTTATGAATTATTTTAAGAAATGCATTTTTTATGTTGGGTGTGTAGACTATCTGTAATCCCAGCACTTTAAGACTATCTATACATTCACAAATAGATATTTATGTCGAGTTAAGGTTTAAAAAATATTACTAATATACAAATTTTAATATTTATTGAGCAGTTTAGTCAATGTGGGTACACATTACTTGATTTCAAGTATTAATATATTTCAATTTTCTAGCCATCATTGTATGCTGAAAATTTATTTTGAGGAAAAATAGGTGTATTTCCTACATCAATTCTACAACTCTAATAATTGGAAATAAACTTCATAAACACTTTAGTTTATAGCCACCTAGTGGTAGCAATTCTTTCTTAGGAGTTTTAATTATGTGTATGTGTGTTAACAGTTGCCCATGGACGACAGAAGAGGGCAATGAATTCTGGTGCTGGAGTTACAGGCAGTTGTAAGCCATTGGGCATGGGTCCTCTGTGAGAGTAGTAGATGCTTTTATCTCTCCAGCCGTTAAGAGTTTATGAAGTTCACAAAGGCAGACTCTCTTGACTTGACACAGTAAGTAGTTTAAATGTCAAGACCTACATCACACCATGGCCTTAGGATGTATTTTCCCATTACCTTCAGGTTCCTGTGCCTATGAAAGTCTAGGTAGTTCGTACCTGATGAACTACTTGTGGTAGTTTGATTAAGAAGCCCCCACAATCCCCCTGTCCCCCATCTCCCCAAAAGGCTCATATATTTGAATGCTTGGTAATGAAGGAGTGGCACTATTTGAAAATGATTAGGTTTGGGCTTGTTGGAAATGGGTCATTGGGGGTAGTGGGCTTTGAGGTTTCAGCACATGCTAGGCCCAGTGTCTGAGGATCTGGATATAGTTCTCAACTATTTCTCCAGCACATCTCTGCCTGCTGCCATGATCCCCCATCATGAGAATGAACTAAACCTCTGAAACTGTAAGCAAACCCCCATTTAAATGCTTTGGTCATGGTCTCTTTTCACAGCACTAGAACAGTGACTAAGACAAACTTGAAACATTTGAAGTCTGAAAAGCTTGTATTTATTTACTTCTTAACCCAGAAAGGGTTTCTCTGTGTAATAAGCCCTGTCTATCCTGAAACTTGCTTTGTAGACCAGGCTGGTCATGAAATCAGAGATTGCCTGCCTCTGCCTCCTGTGTGCTAGACTACAATAAATTAACCCATTTCTATTAATCTACGTATAGGACATGTGGCTCATGGCTTTACCTGTCCTCCAGTATGTTTTGCTCTCTCTGCCGCTCCTGGCAATCCTGCAGTTCTTCCCAGACTCTTGTCTGGCTATCCTGCCTAGCTAATGGCTGCTTAGCTTTTTATTGAACCAGTAAGAAGGCACCTTGGCAAAGACACATTTTCATAGTGCATAAAAAGCTTATTCCATAACACCAAGGTAAAATTAAGGTAGATACAGCTAGATAAGATCCAGTTCAGTCAAAACATAAAGCTACAAAATTCTAGCTTCTGCTTTGGGACTTCAAGTCATGAGGTTTCTCATGCCCTCAACTGCTGAAGACCCAATTCCACAGGTAAAAGTGACAAATGGAAGCTGTCTTGTACATAGGAACTCATATCAATGCACAAAGATGGAGCAATTGGATAATAGATGGCCTCTGGTGATGCCCCAACTCCTCACTTCCTCCTTTGAAATACAGCATTTCAATACCAACATCTGAATGCTTGCTATATCAGCATTCATTTTTAGATCTATGAACACTACCAGTGAGAACTGATTCCAAGTTACATTAAAATCTAATTCATATAATTCAAATGGCTTAGAGATTTATTCTAGTAATATTTACATAAAAATTTAAAGCTACATGGTTGAGAATAATGGTTGCTAGGATCTAAAAGGGTTAATGTAATTCATTATATCTTGATTTCTTTCTTTTATAACCTATAAAGGACCATTATGACTTCAAGAATACAATATTTAATTCTTTTCTTAATGAGAAATAATGTTAAACAACCAAGTATTACTTTCTCTATCATTTATTTAGGAAAAAGTTTTACATATTAGGAAAAAGTAGAAACCAATTTGGAATTTAGTAATTTTCAATCACATTCTTGTTCTAGTAAGTTACAGAGAAGCTTCTATACAGTTAAATCCAGGTGCTACAAAAGGAGTAAGAGTCACTAGGTCATCATCACATCACAGTGTCCTGGTCATCAGTTACCTCCAATTACAAAATTCTCTACACACTGGGGCTTAGCTTGCATTCATAGCATACAAGTACCCTTAGCTTCATCCCCTGCACTGCAACACAACAAAAGCAAAGGCCCCCATTAAAAACCTTCTCCAAAACTGCGCTTAGACTCTGTGTGCAAATAGGTGCTTAAGTAAAGCAGAGCATCAAGAAAGCAGGCTCTACTGTATATAGTGATAATTTAAAATGTAAATAAAAAATGCATCACAGGATAGAAAATACTGCCTTTCAGACTGTTTGCATCAAAAACAGCAACCAACTCCAGACCAAGGATCACACAGCTCAGAGCAAGCGGACAGTTTTCCCAGTCACCGTCAAGAAGTCATCATCAGCCAAAGCACGCAGGGCTTCTTCAAACATATCTTTGGTAATTGCCTAGGAACAAAATGTCACACGTTGAAATCTTCCTTTTAGACACAAAAATGTCTGTCATTTTGGTGGTTGTAGACAACTCATTTTGCTAAATTTTATATACATCATATTTATTTGTGTTCCTGTGTGTGAGAGTTGGTGCATCAATGAAAGCCAAAGGACAACTGGCCAAGTCGGTTCACTCCCTCCACCATGTGGGGTCCAGACTAGACTCAGGTGGTCAGCCTTAGTAACAGCTATCTTTTTTACGCACTGAGCCATTTCACCAACCCACTTGCACATATTTTTCATGCTGTAAATCAGGGATGGCAAACGTTTTTTTCAAAGGACCAGGTGCCTTTCTAAGCTCTGCTACTATCATGCAGTGCGGTCAAGAGTAAGTGAAGAAGTGTTATGAAGACAAAGGAAAAACAAGCGGACTTTCACTTCAACCCATACAGCTTTTCTTTCACTAAAGATTCATCTTTAATTAATTGTAGAAGGTCATACAGATATTTCTTCCCTAAAACAAATCTAAAATCCAAACAAGTATACTAAAATTTTAATTATGTATTTTTTGATACTGTGTTTATGGAAGAGGCCATCTTACTCTTATTAACATTTATTACTTACACATATATAAATACTTACTGTGTCAGACTGTCCCCGAATATCCTCAAAAAGTTGCTGGTATTTTAAGGCCGGTGTTTTACCCTTAGATAAAATAAGTTTCCTCAATGCTTCTGCCAATTCTTCTTTTCGTTTACGAGAAGTGGCACTCATCCCTATTTCAAAAAGAAATAATTGAAAATATTTCTGCCATGAGGAAGTAAAATGTTACAGATTCCCACATTCCTTTTGTAGTATTGCCAAGGTAGGTAGGAAAACTGCCAAATGCCAAAGCATTTTCAAGAGCATGAGTTTTTGTTATTTCAATTATTTTACATATCAATAGCTAATTGCCACTGAAAGCCTATGTAAGCTGTGTAGCAAGTGTAATCATACTTATTAGGAGAACAAATTCTTTTTATTTTGAGACAGGGTCTTGCTATCCTGCCTCAGTTTGCCTAGAACTCCTGAGCTCAAGTGACCTTCTTGCCTGAGCCTTCTGCTTAGCTGGGACTAGAGGTGAGCAAATGTACATGCCCTATTCTCCCTTGAAATGGACTTTAATAAGTAGCACGATGCCAGAGGAGACAGAATCCCTTTTGTTTTAAGTCTTTTTGTTCAAAGCAAGTAACAAACCTGTAGTAAGAATAGATATATCCACAATGCCAATGCGGGGGTCAGTGGCAGACTGTTTTAGAGCTTCCCGGTGAAGGCGTTTTGCCTCTTCCACATCAATTGCTTCAACTTTGTCTGAAAATCTCACTTTAGCATGGGCTTCTGCTAATCGAATTAATGACTCTAGCTGTCGAGGGTAAGCAGAAACCATTCCCCGGCTACTACCGATCTTCCTCATGTTCACATAAGCCTAGAAAAGATAGAAACAACAAAATGAAGCCACTGCTGACAAGACCTTCAGTTTCATGGATGACCTTGAGCAGTTAGGGTTCTGTTAAACAACTGAAAGCCTATCTACATACAATGTAGAATTACTCTACGTAGTTACAAAATGGATCTGGGCCAGGGACTTGGATTCATTAAGGGTTGGTTGGAGCCTTACACACACAAACAGAAACAGAACCCTAGAGGATTATTACATCCATGTATGGTGATGTCAGGGTAGCTGTACAGGTAGGCATGAAAAAGAGTGATTAAAAGGCTGGCAGTGTATTTAGAAGAATTTAAACCCCCATGGGTATAATCCCCAGCACCAAAGACAGACACACACAACAACAACAGCCACAACAAAGGAAATAGTGGGAGAGGAAAGGAATGAATCAGAGAGCCCGTAGGAAAAGGCTTGGCAAAAGACTGCCCATGAGACCCATTTTATAAGGCATGTAAAAGATGCCTGAAGATATAATGTTCCAAAGAGAATTAATTTTGCATGTAGTATTTTATTTTATGATACAAATGAAAAATTACATATCATCTCTCACCCCCACTAAGCCTTTTAGAACCCAGCTAGGATGCCATATCACAATACTCAGCCCAAAGAAGCCCTACCACATTCCTGCTCCTCTTGTAAGTATGTGTGAATCAACCACCGACTTTTTCTTTTTCAAAACAAGGGAAGAAGTTAAGAGAAACAGGTAGCTAACTTATCCAGAGCCTGGTTACCTCAATGAGGGCCTGGCTGGCCTCCTCACTCAGCCGGGGCATGATGGTACTATGTGCATATGCGATGTAGTCCTTCAGCACTGCCATGTCCAGGAACTCCTCCTCCACCTGCTCCTCACTTTGGTAGTACAGTGAAACCAGGTGATGAGCCAGACGCCGGTCATATGCCTCATCCTGAGGGTCCAGCATGAGGAAGATAAGATCAAACCTGACAAGACAGAGGAAAAACACTGTCTTTATTGTTGAGACACCAACATGCCTATATATAGGACCTAGAGGTATTTAAGCCATTTATCAACTGTACTATATACATGCCAACAGAGGGCCGTCACATACCAACCAACCAATCCTTAGCCTTGCCTAGGTAAGAGCAAAGTCAAAGATGTTAAGATTTTCTTTGAGAAATGTTACGATAACTCACAGGATTAAGTATACTTAGGTAAAAATATCTTCAACTTAGCTAGAGAGGCTGCTCAATGGTTAAGAGCACTGGCTGTTCTTCTAGAAGTCATGCGTTCAATTCCCAGCAACCACATGGTGGCTCACAAACATCTCTAATTAGATCTTGTGTCCTCTGGCCTGCAGGCATATATACAGGCTGAATACTGTATACAGATAAATAAATAAATCTTAAAAACCCTTCAACTGTTCTGAGAATAACTATTTCAAAAGGAGTGTACTTCAGTGATACAGCACTTGCCTAACACATGAGAGGCCTTCATTAAATCCCTAGCACCATCAGAGACAAAACAAATTTAGTAAAATAATTGAACAGATAAATCTTGCCAAGAGCTCTGACCAACCACATCTGAATCATTGTTTAATGTTAATAGAGATTGGCAGCAGTCGCTGACTCTTACTGTTTTCTTTTCAATCTCCTACTGATAATTGTATGAATAAGCCAACAGACGCATCATACAGAAATGTTTCAGTACCTTGACAACAATGTATGAGGTAGTTGGATATTTTCAATGGTTGTTTTTTTAGGGTTCCACTGAGACTCGATAGGATTTGCTGCTGCCAGGACAGATGTGCGTGCATTAAGCTGACAGATGATTCCAGCCTATCAAAGGAAGCACTGCAGTTAGAAGCCTTTTCCTGACCCCCACAAGGAAGAAAGCCATCTTCATCTGACCTCTTACTAATCATCATTTGCTTTGCTGGTTCTGCTTTTCAAGAGCCTCCCTGACTTCAGTGCACACAGATGGACTCTGACCTTAGATTCATACCTAGGACTGACCTTAAGACATATGCATTCTGTAGCTACATTTGTCTTTAATTAAATTTTATTCTATATATTGTTTTGCCTGAATGTGCATTATATGTGTACTTGGTAACCTTGGAGGTCAGAAGAGAGCACTAGTTCCCTTGGAACTGGAGCTACAGATGACAAATGGTTGTGAGCTGAATGTGGGTGCTGGGAATCAAACCCAAGTTTTCTGGTCAAGCAGCCACTTAACAGCTAAGTAACTTAGTAGTTACTTAACTATTGAGGCATCTCTCCAACCCCCTGTAGTCAGTCACACATCTTTAAAATCAGAAAGCAAACACAACACTCATAGTAACTTCAACACAAACTAAAGCTTATTGGCTTTACGCTTAGTGAGTAAAAGCAGCTAATGTAGGTTTCAACAAAGAAGTTTAATTGAAATGTGAGCAGGCATCATTGCAGAGTCTGTAGTCAAAGTGGACATCACCACTCACCTTTGCAATGGACAGAGTCTGTTGTTCCATGACTTCATGCAGTACAGACCTTGTACTTTCATTCATCTTGTCAAACTCATCAATGCAACATATG
>NW_004949175.1:1000432-1003093 GCF_000317375.1 Microtus ochrogaster | reverse complement strand
GTTCTCTGAAAAAAGTTTCTGTTCTGCTTCTTCATCAAGGCCATGCAGGCGTTTTGCATCAGTTTTCCGATAATGAATGACATCAATGTGGGTTTTATAGACAGACTTCACGTTGCTCACTCTTGGATTGACTCGGATAGGTACTGCTCGATATATGCCTAAGAACATTTACAAGAGACTCAGCTTTACTACTTCTCCCACAGCAGGTTCAGTGGACAGAAAAGGCAATGTGCAGCTGCTGGGGGCTGCATCTCACTTAAACATCCATTACTAGTTGGCCTTCCGGCTAAGGCCTACATTAAAAACATCAAGAAACAGAAGAAACGGGCACCTATTTATATGCATCTGTTCTAGATGAACTTGGGGAACTATCTGTGCATAAATACTTTGTGCACAATTGTTCTAGGGACAAAATGAGAGCAGGCTATTTGTAAAAAAGGTTAGTAATATCATTTTCCTAGGCTAAATCACTTAGTAATTCCTTAGTCATCACCTGGAATAAAACGTTAAAGCCTACACCAAAAATTTAAAAATAAAAATACCAAAAGCTCAATTCTTTTAAAAATAACGAATAGCAAGACAAACTACTGACTCAGAGGTGAAGGGAAAATAACAACTTGGGGATCAACTAGGAATAGGACGTTTTCTGAGATCTTTTCATGAACCTAATTAAGGGCTGGAGATGTAGCTCCCTAACAGAGAATGCTAAGCATGTCCAAAGCCCTGGCTTGATCCCTAGCACGGCAAGCCAACCCAATCCTCATACCTGTGTCCCCAAAAGCATCACCAAAGAAAGTAATTTAGAGAGAAACTAAGTGATAAATAATACTTTAGCTACTCTAATGTATACATTCTCTAAGGGAGGGCTTTCTTTTTTTTTTTTTTGGTTTTTCGAGACAGGGTTTCTCTGTGGCTTTGGAGCCTGTCCTGGATCTAGCTCTGTAGACCAGGCTGGTCTTGAACTCACAGAGATCCGCCTGCCTCTGCCTCCCGAGTGCTGGGATTAAAGGCGTGCACCACCATCGCCCGGCAAGGGTTTTCTTTTTTTATATTTATTTTTATGTGCATTGGTGTTTTGTGTGGAGAGAGCCCGCCCCCATGCCTGCATGTATGTGTGTGTGAGTTATGTCTGGAGTTATAGACAGTTGTGAGCTGCCACATGAGTGCTGGGAATTGAACCCAGCTCCTCCAGAAGAACAGCAGGTGCACTTAATCATGTAGCTATCTCTTCAGCTTCCAGAAAGAAGGGTTTTCTAAACTGGTATATCTCATGTTTTTCTTTGGATTTCAAACTATCCCTGAACTCCACTCTAATTTTGTTAGAATTCCATTAGAACTCCATTCTAATTCTGTTTCCAGCTGCTTAAAAAAAAAAAATCAAAGTTTCAACTTATAATAGTGTGAGATGCCTATGTGTAGGCACTCAAGGGTCAGGGTGGTGTGAAGGTCAGCAGCTGGCTTTTGGGAGTTGGTTCTCCTTCCACACGTGGGACCCAGGGGAAGGAACTCAGATCTGATTTGCACAGCAAGCACCACTGACCCAGGACCTGACTTTTGAGGACTAAATCTCTCTACAGCTCACCCTCACAGACTGTGGTCCTTTAACAAGACAATGCAATTCTCATTTAAAACAGAAAAGAGAGCTAGTGAGGTGCTCAGCAGGTAAAGGCACATCAAACCCGATGATCTGAGTGCAATCTTTAGACCCCTTGTGGAAGAACAAGAGAACTAGCTCCCACAAGCTATCCTCTGATATAAAATAAAAACAAAACAAAATAAAAGAAAACAGCATTTGCATAACATTTTAAAAATGCAAAGCAGATCACAGTTCACCCACAGAGCAATGTAGACCAGGTGATATTAATGACACCTGAAATCGCCCAGTTTTGTTCCTCTGGGCACCTACTATGATAGAGCACTGAAGATACAGCTGAGGACACCAACCTTGGATTAAATATCTTAGCAAAGGTGTTAGGGCAATTGTGGGGCAAAACTGGGACTGCATGTCTCTCTTATGTTGGGGAAAAAAATCCTGACTCATTGAGTTGCTGGGACAACGAGCCCCAGACCCAGGAGCCAGAGATACTTGGGCTCAATTCCCAATGAAGAACAATGTTGTTTTTGACTCACCACCCTTGACCAAATACCTACATTCCTCTGAACTGTGGAAAGCCTGCCACACACTGAATATAAGAACATTTTTTGCATGAAGCAACAACATTTAGAATCTAGAAATACGAATTAATGCAGTAATGAACTGCAACAATCAGTAACTCAGCAATAGCTTTCCCATGGGGACAAAGGGCTCTGCCCTGCTCTACTCCATAGTAAAGTTAGCCCGTAGCTGGACATGTAGGAAATCATTAGAAAAGCGCTCATGAATCCCATGTTGGTGCTCTGTCCCTGAGCTACTGGCAGGCTGAATCCAATCAACACTACTGAAGCTGCTCTCATGGCATCAACCATGAGACAACCAATCTGAGACACATAACAAGTGCCCACCAGGACAACAGATCTAAAATATGCGTCTGAGAACTTAAAAGTCAAACAGTGGGCCGGGCAGTGGTGGCACACACCTTTAATCCCAGTACTTCAGAGGCAGAGGCAGAGGCAGAGGCAGAGGCAGAGGCAGAGGCAGAGGCAGAGGCAGAGGCAGAGGCA
>NW_004949175.1:996945-1000332 GCF_000317375.1 Microtus ochrogaster | reverse complement strand
AGAGGCAGAGGCAGAGGCAGAGGCAGAGGCAGAGGCAGAGGCAGAGGCAGAGGCAGAGGCAGAGGCAGGGGGATCTCTGTGAGTTTGAGGCTAGCCTGGTCTACAGAGCAAGTTTCAGGATAGGCTCCCAAGCTACAGGGAAACCCTGTCTCGAAAAACAAAAACAACAACACAGACAAACCTACATTCTTACCTGTGACATTCACTCTGTCCCCTGGCTGAACCTTGTCTACAAGATCATTGTGGGCAAAAAGAACAATAGTGTGAGGTGTCTGCCCAGCAGGCATGTCTTCAGGAGATTCTTGAAGTTTGATCTGAAGGAAGCAAGAGAGAATTTGAAACAAAAAAAAGTACCGAGGTAAACAAAGCCAAAAGAACCACAAAACTTTGTACAGCCTATACTAACAGTGTTTGAAACATAGCATACCAGTACTGAAGCCTCAGTGTGCTCCAAATTCCAGTCATCAACAAAACCAACACTCTAAGATGCAAAGAGCTGAACTCCCTTTAGGAAGGTTGAGAGTAGATTGACAGAGGCCGAACACAGGCAGCACTGTGTTGGGGAACCACTGGGTACAGAGTGGCCACATACCATCTGCTTATCGGAGAACAGGGATCGGTTGTGGATCAGTGCCATGCTGTGGCTGGTGTGGCAGTGTGCACAAGAGCAGGGCTCAGCAATGCGGCCTCGGTCTATCTCCACCCGGGTGGTATGGGCACACACTTGGCATTGGAAGAAGGCCTCCTGCATCTCAGGAATCAGCTGTGATGTCCTGATGACCATGCCACTGATAGTGATGAGCTGATCAATGTCTGTAAAAGGAAAGAGGTTTGTTTGTGACCAGGAGTGTCTCTCAGTCCACCCAGACAAGGGTCTACCACTAAACTAAGGCAGAACTCTTAACTCAAGTAGAATTGTGGATGACCAAGGGAGACACAGCATGCACTGTAGCCAGTAATGGACTAGCCTAGAATGTCCTTCCTATATCCAGCCTTCTTTCCCCTCAACAACAGTATACTTCTGATCCTTTTCAATCACTTCTTTATTTTTTATTTACATAAGTAAATAAAATAAATAACTATTCACAGTGTATTTGAAGACATGCCTGCCACGGTGCCAAGTGTGGAGATCAGAGTCAGATTTCTCTCCTACTGTGTGGGTCCTGGGGATCTAACTCAAATGGTCAGACTTGGCATCTTTAACCACTGAGCTAGCCATCTTTCTGGCCCATATCTGGCTCTTTCTTCCTCAGGTGTCCTGTTTAGTAGACAACAGGTGAGAAATTTGATGTGTAGGTATCATTTGTCCCCCAGCCTCTCACCTCACTTTAAAAACTACCTGTAAGACCTGAATGTCAGGTAAAAATTTGGGGCTGGAAATGTTGGGGTTGGGGGTGTACTTGTAATTTCAGCACTGGGGAGGAAAAATAACAGGAGGATCTTTAGGACTTGTAGGCTAGCCAGCTAGCCTAGCCTACTTGCTGAGCCCTACTCAGTAAAAAACCCTTCTGATAACAAAACAGCTCTTAAGAAATGATACCCTACATGTCCTCTGGCCTACATGGCACATGCTACAAAAAAATCAACATATAATACACAAGAACAGTCTGGACTCCATACCAAGACAACATGGGCAAAGTATGTATGACCTTGGGGATGCCCTGAGCCTCTCTCTCCGTTACCTATAGAATGGAGCAAGGACATAAAGATGTCATCAACATGCACCACACACATTTTGTGGTCAGTGCCTACAGAAATAAAAACACTTTGCCTCTTTGCAGTCATCACTTCTTTTACACTCCTTTTGTTTGTCCTTTTCTTTTTTATAATTGGCACATAGATAAGTGATCTACCACCAACTTATATCTCAGGCTTTTCCTACAAGTTCGGTATGCCTTCTCTTAAGGTCTCTAACATCTCACTAAAAAGGTGATGTAAGGAGCTAATTTTAGAACAGAAAATTATGGTTCTTTAACAAATACCAAAAAAAAAAGTCCTGCTCATGTTAATTGCCTCTATTATTTTGTTATGGAAGACACTTTACAATCTTAACACATTTATTTGCAAAGGCATTCTTATTAATTTTAAAAAACAACTACATTCCAATCTCCACACAAGGAAAAATGTCATTCTGTCCTGTTTATAATGCAAAGGACTATCTAGATTAGGATCCTGATGTCCCATAATTGAGCCACTATCAGTCTAACTGAATTCATACAAGAACTTCGTGTAATTATGTTAAGTGGCAAAAATCTTTCTCTTTTAAACATCTCTTTACTTATTTTGAAACAAAACCCATTTTCAATTTATTTATTTTACAACCTGCTTGCAGTTTTCGTTCCCTCCTCTCCCCCCAGTCCTTCCCTTTTACCCCTCCCTATCTGCTCCCACCAATACACTGTCCAGTTTCTGTTTAGGAAAGGGCAGATCTCCCATGACTATCAACAAAACGTGGCATATCAAGTTACAGTTCCAGGACAGCCAGAGCTACATAGAGAAACCCTGTCTTGAAAAAAACAAAACAAGCAAACAAATAACAACCTCCCCCAAAAGACTAAGCACCTCCCCATGTATTAAGACTGGGTAAGGCGACCCAGTATGAGGAGTAAAAGCCTAAATTCTTTGACATTCTAAGCAGTTTATAACTAGGGTTTTTGATCCCCAACACTGTCTCCAAAATCCCTACTTCAATCACCCACACTTGCCATCTCTCATAGGCAGTTTTCTATCGTCCCTCCAGTCCGTCATCTAGAAGGAATTCCTCCATATTCACCTTTCAGGTCCTATTACCCAAATTTCTCTTTCATAACCAATTTTTCCTCTACAGGTGCAGAGCTTTGTTCTTTCCCCGAGGCACAGACACTTTATGTTTTATTTACTTTGCAAGCCGGAATTCTTTAAAGTTTAAGGCTGGGGAATCATGTTCTGCATTTGTTTTATTATTATTACATGTGTATATGACTGTGGGCACAGATGTAAAATCAGAAAACAGTTCTCAAAACTTAATCTTCTCCTTTCACCATGGGTTCTAGGAACTGAACTCAGATCATCAGGTTTTCATAGAAATTGCTTTTATGAGCCAAGCGGGGGTGGTGCACGCCTTTAATCCCAGAACTCGGGAGGCAGAGGCAGGCAGATCTCTGTGAGTTCGAGACCAGCCTGGTCTACAAGAGCTAGTTTCAGGACAGGCTCCAAAACCACAGAGAAACCCTGTCTCGAAAAACCAAAAAAAAAAAAAAAAATTGCTTTTATAGCTCAGCCACCTTGCTGGCCTTTTGTATTTGATTTCTTCAGTGACTAAGAACATATGTACCAGCCGGGCGGTGGTGGCGCACGCCTTTAATCCCAGCACTTGGGAGGCAGAGGCAGGCGGATCTCTGTGAGTTC
>NW_004949175.1:994947-996845 GCF_000317375.1 Microtus ochrogaster | reverse complement strand
AGAGAAACCCTGTCTCGAAAAACAAACAAACAAACAAACAAACAAACAAACAAAAAAAAAAGAACATGTGTACCAGGGCTGGAGAGGTGGCTCAGAGGTTAAGAGCACTGGCTGCTTTTCTAGAGGTCCTGAGTTCAATTCCCAGCAACTACACAGTGGCTCACAACCATGTATAGTGCCCTCTTCTTGTGTGTGGACATACATTCAGGTAGAACATTATATACTTAATAAATAAAATCTTAAAAAAGTGCATACCTAGTAACTAGAAATTTATTGTATTTCAATAAATTCACTTTTACAGTAGAGTATTACAATTTCTTTTATATCAGATACTTCATTTAAGTTAGAAAAATGCACAATAAGTTCACAAAAGTATACAGAATAAATCTTTTCAACTTATAATTTAATGCTATCACTACCCACTACACAATTCTTGATGTTTCTTCCCACATAAGACATTTACTACTACTAAATATATTACCTTCTGGATTCAGGTTTCTCATACTCTTTGTCTTCAATGCATTAAAAGGTCTTACTTGAATCTGATGTTCTAAAATGGAGTCAGGGTAACGCTCAAAGAAGATCTCATTGACCGCCATGTCAAAGGTTGGTATGACCTCCTGTAAATATGAATATAAAAATATAGGGGCTGAAGAGATAACTCAGGAGTTGACAGTACTTGTTGCTCTGAGGAGACTCAAGTTCAAGTCCTAGCACCACATCAGGTAGGTCATAAGACCTCGTAACTCCAGCCCCAGGGGTCAGAAACCAAGAAATCAGGAGTTCAAGGTCATCTTCAGCTACAAAGCTACCCTGGACACTCACTACCTTGCCTCGACAGCTTCTGATTAACAAGAGATAATTTACTTGATGAAATCCAAGAAATCGCTGGTAAGATTCACTATTTTTAAGGAACACTACTAATTAGCGAAGAAAAACATTCCTCACTTTAAATGCAGTAAAACATGGTTTTCTTTAAGAATAGCCAACCTTTGGAAGCAGTCTTTTAACCTAATGCAATTCTGCTGCTAGGAACATTCCTTGCAAATGTTTACTATAACCATGAAGCTCAAATCAATTCTTACCTGTGGGTAGGAGATGAGCTGTCTATACATATTTTTGCCAAATGACTTTATGTGTTCACAGTTCACATTTAAAAATGGTTCCCCTGTAATATTAATCTGTAAGACAAATGAAGAAGTCATATTTCACTAATTTTATTATCTCAAAACACAAAACTTCCATTTGTAAATCACATTTGATTACCTCTCCAAGTCTTTGCATGTACAAAGGTTGAGTAACATCTATGCCAACACTTTCTTCTTCTTTGGCCAGAGGATCAGTAAAACATTGAAGGAATCGCTTGATGTGGAGTAAAAAAAAAAGTATTAAGCTTAATGAAGTTAAAACATGTAGTTGTTATTAAAATGCAGAATTTAGACCAGCAAGATGGCTCAGTAGTTAAGGATGCTCGCCTAGAAGCCTGATGACCTCAGTTCTATCTCCAAACCCACACAGTGGAAAGAACCAGCCCCTGCAAAGTGGCCTCTAACCTTCACATAAAAGCCATGCATGGCATGTCCCCTCCCCCAACAATAACTATATGAAAGAAAAAAAAATTAAATCTATGGCTATATGAACACATACAGAGATAGAGAATTTCTTCTTTGGGTTTGAGACTATAAACCCAGGCTGGCCTGGAACTTCCAGTAATCCTCTGCCTAAATGCTAAAATAAGTATTTACCACCTAGTTGGGAATGGTAACACACACCTCTAATTCTTGCAGAGAGGCAGAAACAGGTGGATCTCTGAGTTCGAAGTCAGCTTTGAGTTCAAAAATAGCCAGGGCTACACAGAGAAACCATCTCAAAGTATCAAAATCTTTTTTTTTTTTTTT
>NW_004949175.1:990411-994847 GCF_000317375.1 Microtus ochrogaster | reverse complement strand
CTCGAACTCACAGAGATCCACCTGCCTCTGCCTCCCGAGTGCTGGGATTAAAGGCGTGCACCACCATCGCCCGGCAAGTATCAAAATCTTAATAAAAAGTTTATCACCATGTTTTGCATAACATAAATTATTTTAGAAATAAAATTCTACACCACAAACAACTTGCTGCTATGCATCATGGCTACCAACATAAGATTACCAGCACGTTCTCCCAAAGTCTCAGGGATGAGTTTTTAGTATCCATAAGCTTACCTGGAAATTTTCTTTGCATGTTGCCACATTCACATCTGTTCCCCAAATCACAAGTTTTTGGCCTAGAGACTGTTCGCTTGCTGCGATGTCTTCTGCAGCTGTCTACAGAGGAGACGACAGAAACAGGTTAACGGAACTACCTACCTTAGGCTCCAGAAACGTTCCGCTCCCAGAGCTGCTCCGTACTCACTCCGTCAGACTGCAGATCCACCTGCAGACCCTTCCGAGCAGAGCCCAGGTCTGGCCTCTGCCTCACTGGGGTGCCTCTCACCCCACTTCTTGGGGTTCCTTCCACTCGAGAGCTGGGAGTGCCATATGTCAACGGCGAACTAACATCAAAGTCCAAAGGAATAGCTACAAAAACAACATATTCACCTTCACCACGGAAGAAATCCCGGTAGCACATCATACCCCAAAGATGCAGTTCTACTATAAAATCTGCTTCCTTGGCTCATTGGGTCACAGCTTGTACCAATTCTGCCTCCCTCCCCAGCTGCTTCAGTGAGAATCTACACCAGTTCACACTGAAAAATGCTTGGGCATCACAACAACTGCTAAACCAGCCATCCCATCCAGACCGCTGATGACTCTTATCGACCAAAGCATAACCCACATCTGCAGACACCCACCTGAGGAATGCATCTGAGGAGGGCTGGAAAACAGGGCGCTCTGTGCAGCTGGGCTCTGCAGGTCCGCTCCTGGAGAGGTGGGCATCGGCGGCAGCTCGCCAGTGGAAGAATCTTCGCCTCTCCGTCTCCGGCTGGGAGATGACCTGCTGGTCTCCTCACTTCTCACTTCCGGCACGCAAAACAAAACAAAACAATAGTATCAAACGCTCAAGCTTAGTCTTCCAGGATGTGCCTCTCAAGTAGTCTTATTACATAAAAACAAAACAAAACAAAAAACCAAACCCACAAACGACTCCGAACAGAGAGAAAAGGAATTGGCATTTTTAAACAACGGAGCTGCCCAGGCCGGACAGCCCGGAGGTGAGCGCCCAGGCAGTCATCAGTATCTGAGCGGCCAGAGGCCACTCACTATCTGCCCAGGCCTGTCAACCAAGCACCAGGCTCGGAGGCCCCAGGACATTCCACGGTGCTGCGGGAATAGACACGAGGCGGAAAGCGAAAGATGAGGGGACTCACGCGTCTGGGTTGGGGTGGCTCGTCCGCGTCGGCTGCTGCGGCGGCTCGGAGTCGACGCCGGGGACGACATGGTGCTGCGGTACCTACGCCACAAGGAGAAGCTGGCTCCGAGTCGTCCAGACTCTTGGATCCGGGTTAGCTGGTACAGCCGGCACCGTGCAGAGCTTTCCGGGTCGGAACGCAGAGCCGATTCCCGCCAGGCGCACTGTCGTCACAGCGCACAGCAGCACCCGGCCAATCACAGAGGCAAGAGACCCTAGCTCCGCCTCCGGAAGGCGCCATTCTGCGCCCTTGGCGTGGGGTGGGCGTGACCTGAGAGCGGAAGTTCCCGGCCAATCACAGAGGCAGACTCGCGTAGCTCCGCCTCCGGGAAGCACCAACACCGCCCGCAGGGGAGTTGTAGGCGGCCGTCTCAGTGGAAGAGCGGCGGCCTCACCCTGTCCACCCCTCTCCTCCGATGGGCTAGTCTGCAGCAGGACCGAGCTTTGGCGGGAAACCCGCGGCGGGCTGGTCCCTCTTCTGCCTGCGGCGTGTTTACGTCTGCAGCGTCCCAAGTACAGTGGACTCTTGTGGTACCTCGCTCGGTTAGACTGACAGGTTTCTGTCCCCTTGATTTCCGAGGTGCACAAGTCAGGCGCGGCGTAGCGTCAGGCCTGTGGGTGTGCGCGCTCACCCTTCCTGCCGGAGTACGAGCGAGCGCTCCCGCCGGGACTTTCGGGGCCTCGTCGCACATGCGCGAAGCGGGTGCTGGCGCTATGGCGGACGCGGGAGCCGGTGTCCGCGGCTGGCTGCAGCAACTGCAGGAGTTTGTGTCCACCCCGGATCGCTGCAGCGCTGCGGGCGCCAGTTATCAGCTGATCCATGGCCTGGGGCAGGAGTGCGTGCTGAGCACTAGCTCCGCAGTGCTGGGTGGGTACGGGGCGTGGGGGGGCCCGCCTGTCAGAGGTCTCAGCGCTACTCTGCCCTGGTGTAGCACGGTCTTGTGAAGTCTGGGATCTGTGGCTGTGTAACTGCTCTCTTTTCCTAGCATCTGAAGAAGTTTTAAAACCGGTGTTGGAAAACAGCCCCCAAGTTTGGCAGTGGTTTCTAGCCAAAGTTGGAGGAAAGTACATCTTAATCTCGTCTGAACTCACTAGGACATTTACAAAACCCTTTTTCCCCCGTTGCATCATGTTTTCCGAATAATTGCAAAAATTACTGAAAGCCATGCTGTTCTTTTGATTTTTTTTTTGAGTTAGGGGCTTCCTGTGTAGCCCAAACTAGTCTGGAAACAACCTTCAGATGCTGAGATTCTAGATGCGAAGTACCTCGCTTGCCTTGTTCCTTTTAACTTTACGCAATGCCTGCACGATAACTTAATTTTCTTTGTGGAAATGCCTCATTTCAGCATATTCATTTCAGTTATTTTGATCTAGCCCAGACTGGCCTCCAGCTTGTGGTCTTCCTACCTTTTTGACTTCTGCTCCTTTCCCCAAGTGCTAGGATTACAGGCATGGGCTACTATGGCCAGATAGTAATCATGCTGCCCCACCCCCCACCCCAGTACTTATCTTTATTGTGTGTACTCCGGATGTTCAGGTGCCTATGGATGCCAGATGAGGGAATTCGATGCTCTAGAGCTTGAGTTGCAAGTGATTACCAGACCCTAGACATCGGTGCTCAGAACTGAACTCTGGTCTTCTAGAGAAGAATAGGAAGTGCTCTTTTTTTTTTTTTTTTTAAAGATTTATTTATTTCTTATGTATGCAACATTCTGCCTCCATGTATGCCCACACGCCAGAGGAGGGCGCCAGATCTCATTACAAATGGTTGTAAGCCACCATGTGGTTGCTGGGAATTGAACTCAGGACCTCTGGAAGAGCAGCCGGTGCTCTAAACCACTGAGCCATCTCTCCAGCCCTAGGAAGTGCTCTTAATCACTGGTCTGGGTCCCCAGATAGTGTTTTTATGTTTAAACCTGAGGGCTGGCAGCTCAGTGATGGAGCATAGGCTGTGGGTTTAGTCCCTGGTACTACCACAAAAAAAATTGATTACATTGTGGGTAAGAACCATGTTCCTTTCTTTTTCTCTTTTTTTTCTTTCTTTCTTTTTCTTTTTCTTTTTTTTCCCAGGACAGGGTTTCTCTGTAGCTCTTGTTTTGTAGACTAGGCTTGGCCTTGAACTCACAGAGTTCCACCTTCCTTGTGCCTCCTCAAGTGCTGGGATTAAACGCTTGCACCACCGCCCTTTAGCCTGTGTTGTGTTCCTTTCTGAAACACAGATATGCAAGCCTTTTATATCAGTGCAGATCTCTGAGTTCCAGGCCAGCTAGGACTACATAGTGAGACCCAGTTTTTGTTTTTTAACAAAAAAGTAAACAAAACTTTGAACAAGATGCTGTATGGTAACGATATGTTGTCAAGGACCTAGTGATAATGGAGAAGACAGAATGTAAAAAACTAACATTTAATTGCCTTCTGTTTTTGGCGTTTCAAGGTTAGAATTTATTGTTGGGGAATGACCTCTTTGATCTTAAAGCAGTTCCAACTTAATATACATTATATTGAAAGATTATAGATGTCAATTTCTTTCTGCTACAATGACCACTGCAAGCATTTCTTGGTCATGGTCTGTCTCTATAGCCCAGGCTCCTCTATAACTGCATCTCCTGTGTTCATACCCCACATACTAGGATTACAAGGCTCGGACGCCTGTGCTCTAAAGCTTACTGATTTTAAATAGCAGAACTCATCCTAAATACTACGATCAGAAGCTAGATGGGTCTCACCAAGCTAGATCGAAGATATTCAGGCAGACTTTTTGTCTGAAGGGTCTAGGAGACAACCCGTTTTTTCCTTTCTTTAGATTATAAGACTTAAGGTCCTATTTCTTTGCTGGTGAGTCTTGCTTTTAGAATGTGTCCACTTCCCTTGACTTGTAGCCTCATCTTCAAAGCAGCAGCAAGCAGCATGCTGAGCCCATCTCGTGAAGTGCCTGAATCTCTCCTGAAAGATTCCCTACTGTGTATTCTCTGAGTTTTTTTTTTTTTTTTTTTTTTTT
>NW_004949175.1:988993-990311 GCF_000317375.1 Microtus ochrogaster | reverse complement strand
CCTGGAACTAGCTCTTGTAGACCAGGCTGGTCTCAAACTCACAGAGATCTGCCTGCCTCTGCCTCCCGAGTGCGGGGATTAAAGGTGTGTGCCACCATCGCCTGGCTCTGAGTTGGTTTTTTGAGCCAGGGTTTCTCTGTGTAGTCCTGGATATCCTGGAACTCGCTTTGTAGACCAGCCTAGCCTGGAACTCACTGAGATCCCCCTGCCTCTGCCTCCCACGTGCTGGGTTTAAGTGCTCCACCAGGGCTTGGTTCTCTTTTTCTTCATCCTCTCCTTTTGTTTTTATGTAGATAGGGTCTTTTCTCAAGCTGGTCTGACTTCCACTTTTAAGGCCTCATATAATAACATTGGATCCACCAGATAGAGTATTATGTCACCATTTTAAGGTCACCCTCATTCATTGTAACCTTTATTACCTTGTAAAGTTGATTTCCAGAAGTTAGATATCACAGAGAAGACTGGGCATCTGATGGAGGATGGGAGAAAGTTTTATTTTGTCTACTTTATCTTAGTAGAACAACATCCGGAACTTTCAGTTTTCATTGCTTCAAAATAATAGCCTCATGTTAGTTCTTATTACTTGCAAAAGTACCTTGAAAACCAGGCAGTGCTTTCAGGGATCTTTTATAAAATGTTTCTTGGCACTTCTAATATTTTTTTCTCCATCCTGTTCCCTTCCCCAGCATTGCAGGTTTCCTTAGTATTTTCCAAAGAGTATGGTTTGCTTGTATTTGTCCGGAAGTCACTTGGCATTGATGAAGTGAGTACAAGCCTTTCCTTCCATTTTGTCTCTTCTATCTTCCTCTTTGTTGGAGTGGCTTATTCTTACCCAAATTTTGTATTTATTTTTTATATTACAGTTTCGTGATTGTAGAGAAGAAGCCCTAAAATTTTTGTGTCTTTTCTTAGAGAAAATTGATCAGAAGGTCACGCATTATTCTCTTGATATAAAGGTAAGGAAAAAGAAAAATCAAAACTCGTATATGCCAGCTTCAATTTTAACCTAGAACTTAGATTCTTGTTTATACTTTTTTATTGGTGTTTACTCATTTCAGCTTGATTATGTTAGGAAGTTTCAGTCGTGGTGTTAATATTTATAAACTGTGTCACAGTTTACAAGGGTATTTGATAATAGCTTTTTGCTTACTTTTACCAAAATTCTGTGGAGATTTTTCTTTTCATGTTTGGTGCTTAGGATAGCATCCAGTCACTTGGCATGCTAGGCAAGCCCTCTACTGTTGGATTTCTTTTCTAGTCTTTCTCTGAGTACCTTTGGTAAATTTAATTTTTTTTTTTTTTTTTTTTTTTTTTTTTT
>NW_004949175.1:977679-988893 GCF_000317375.1 Microtus ochrogaster | reverse complement strand
GAACTCACAGAGATCCGCCTGCCTCTGCCTCCCGAGTGCTGGGATTAAAGGCGTGCGCCACCATCGCCCGGCCTTAATTTTTTTTTAAAGGTTGTATTTACTTTTATTTATTTTTTGTGTGTGAACGTTTTGCCTGTGTGTATATTTTTATGTGTACCATGAGTGTGTAGGTACACTCGGAAGTTACAGAGATGGCTCTGATTTACTCTGAGTGCTGGTAACCAAACCCGAGTTCTCTGGGAAAGCAGCAGTGCTCCACCCCCTGAGCCATCAGCTCTCCAGCCCCCTTTGCCCATGTGTTAATGCTTTTTTGCCCTCTTTTGCTTTCTTTTGTATCAGTGTGTTGTATGAGTTAACTCAAACTCCTGTGCTCAGGTAATTGTGAGTAGCTGGGCCTGTAATTTGTTTCTTGATGTAGCATGTATATAGTACATGTATGTAGAAAGAAATAATGCACTTTTGTTTTCTAATTTTTTTCAAATTCTTACTGAAGCCTCATCTTTGTTTTTTTGCGACAGGGTTTCTCTGTAGCTTTGGAGCCTGTCCTGGAACTAGCTCTTGTGGACAAGGCTGGCTTCGCACTCAGAGATCTGCCTGCCTCTGCCTCCCTAGTGCTGGGGTTAAAGGCGTGTGCCACCACTGTCCGGCTTATCTGTTTGTATTTTTAACAAAGCAACCATAGCATATTGAGTTGGAGTTTTCAGTAATTTTTTTCTTTCGATCCGCCTGCCTCTGCCTCCCGAGTGCTGGGATTGAAGGCGTGCGCCACCATCGCCTGGCTCTTTTTATTTCTTTTTGGTTCTTCAAGTCAGGGTTTTTCTCTGTAGCACTGTCTGTCCTGTAATTCACTATGTAGACTAGACTGGTCTCGAATTCTCAAGTGCTAAAATAAAAGGTATGCACCACAACTGCCCAACCTAATTTTCAGTAATTTTTAATCTGTATATTTAATACTCTATTATGCTTTTAAGGGTTAATTTATAAATTTTATTATGTTACACATTGGTATTACCCCTCATAGATAACAGTTTTACCTATATTTAAATCTTAGTTCTTAAAGTTATATTGGTGATTTTTGTCTCCTTTTGAATGACATATTTTGTTTTGAATCCTAGAATACTTGTACCAGTGTTTATACAAAAGATAGAACTGCTAAGTGTAAAATTGCAGCCCTAGACCTTCTGATTAAGGTAATTTTATATTTCTACGTAATATGTTTTTATTGTTAAATTTGTAACAAAAGTGGAAATTTGAGTTTTGTTGAGGTGGGAGTTTAGGGGAAGATGGAGTTGTGATTATGTAAAGGGCACGTATATTTTGTAGCCACCATCTGGCAGCACAATGGTGTTTTGTTCATATTTTCCTGAGTAGTAAGAGAAGAATTTGAAGTTGTCAGGATAGTAAAGAGAAACTTAGCTGAGAATTTCCTGCTTTCCACTTGTCACACTTTCTGCCTGTGATGGGATCCAATGCAGTTTATTAGGAGTGCCCAGAGAGCACTCTGTGTGTTTCAGGGAGGTTTTTCCTGAAACCCTAGTAGCAAGGGGCTCACTTTCACTTTTAATTTTCTCCCTTGGCATTCTGGCTTAGAATTGCTTTGGACTTGGTTGGTCTGTGATCCTGAGTGCCTGTGAAGAAGTTGTTCTAGCCGTGTTATTGCTCTGTGAGGAAGCTGAAATTAAGCTTGGACTGGCTTTCCCTGTGTCTCCTACTGACCACTCCAGCCTCACGTCCCCAGATTTCAGAGCAGGAGTCATTGCAGAGAGACCCAGGGCAGATCTGCGGGAGGCCAGGATTCCGAAGCCTTGTTGAAGCAGAGGTTGTCTTTTGTTTATTTTCCTCGTTAGAAAATTCTCATTTGTGTTCTTATAGTTACTTAAGACACTGAGAAGTTCTAGAATCATGGATGAGTTTAAGATTGGAGAATTATTTAACAAGTTCTATGGAGAACTTGCATCAAAATCAAGACTAACTGATACAGGTGAGATGTTATTTTCAAATATTTTCACAAATTAACATTAACAAACCATTAATTTCCTCAGTGAAGGTCTTTTGCTGAAAGAATAGCACAATGGAAGCAAACAAAAGGATTCCTTAAATATAATTTAACTTATAGAAAGAGATTAAGAGAGGCTGGAGAGATGGCTCAGTGGTTAAGAGCACTGGCTGCCCTTCCAGAGGTCCTGAGTTCAATTCCCAGCAACCACATGGTGGCTCACAACCGTCTGTAATGAGATCTGGAGCCCTCCTCCGGCGTGCGGGCATACATGGAGACAGAATGTTGTATACATAATAAATAAATAAATCTTAAAAAAAAAAGAAAGAGATTAAGATAAAACTTGGGGAAGAATTTTATGAAAAACCTAGATATTTTGTGTTTTACTATAAAATTACTTTAAAAATTTAAAAATACTTTTGTGAATGTGTAGGTGTATGTTTGAGGTCAGAGTACAGTTGGAGGGAGTCGGTTCTCTCCTTCCTGAGTGGGTTAGGGACTGAGGTTAGGTTTGGCAGCCAGTGCCTTTACTCACTGAGCTATCTGGCTGGCCCTGAAATCATTTTGACTTGATCGTCCTCTATTTTCTTATTCATACATTATGTTAATTTTACTTATTTAAATGTAGTTTTAGGTTTCATTTATCTGATTTTATTTTTCAGTTTTAGAAAAAATCTATGAGCTCCTGGGAATATTAGGCGAAGTTCATCCTAGTGAAATGATAAGTCATTCAGAAAACCTGTTCCGGGCTTTTCTGGGAGAACTCAAGACCCAGGTATAAACCTGACCCTGCCTTATGACAGTATATCTCCACAGTCTTGTTTGTGTTTCTTTTGTTTTCATTATGTAATATCTTCCTTAAAACGTCCTTTTAGATGACATCGGCAGTAAGAGAACCTAGATTTCCTGTTCTGGCTGGCTGTCTAAAAGGGCTGTCCTCGCTTCTGTGCAACTTCACCAAGTCTGTGGAGGAAGGTATTGCCAGACTTTGATTCTCTTTCTAGTGCTGAGACCTTGTCTCAAAAGCAAGGACAAATTCTGCTTTATTCTATAACCTAGATAGTAGCGATATCCTAAGACTATTAAGAAATAAGCCAATCAAAAAACAAAACACAGAGCCGGGCGGTGGTGGCGCACGCCTTTAATCCCAGCACTCGGGAGGCAGAGGCAGGAGGATCTCTGCGAGTTCGAGACCAGCCTGGTCTACAAGAGCTAGTTCCAGGACAGGCTCCAAAGCTACAGAGAAACCCTGTCTCGAAAAACCAAAAAAAAAAAAAAAAACACAGGGGCTGGAGAGATGGCTCAGAGGTTAAGAAGACTGGCTGCTCTTACAGAGGTTCTGAGTTCAATTCCCAGCAACCACATGGTGGTTCATAACCATCTACAATGAGATCTGGTGCCCTCTTCTGGCATGCAGGCATGAACCCTGTATACGTAATAAATAAATAAGATCTAAAAAAAAAAAGCTAATCTAAAAAAAAAAACACTATATATAGCTCCACTTAGAGTAAGAAAGTATAGGGACAGGATGTAGGAGTTTCTGGGAGCTGAGAAGGGTGGAGGTGGGGCTAGTTTTCAGTGGTGGAGGATGAAAACATTTTGGTTGTAGAAATTTAGGTGATGTTACACACTAGAGTGAAAATATTTAATGCGACTATATTGTATCTTTACACATTTTTAAAATGATGACTTTTATGCAGATTTTTACCACATTAGAAATAGGTAGGAGGATGTTTGTACAGGAAGCATCCAGGAGACTGGAGGATGTATGTGAGAGGAGGTAGGAGGAGGAGGCTGCAAGGCCAAGTCAGACCTCCCTGGATGGTGGCGGTCCAGTCCCCTCTACACTGGGGGTACCTGTTGCTTTTATGACTGCAGGTTGTATTTATAGTTACTTTGTTTCCCTTGTTCTTAAAACCAATTTACTGTAGTTGGTTTTGTTTCATGTTAGTTTTTTTCACACTGGCTTATAAAGAAATAGAACTTCATGTGAATTTCCACACACGTAGTTGATTCTCACTGTTTCTCTCATCTGTGTCTCTTGCCCCTTCTCCCACTCTGCACTCCTTTTTTTTTTAATAATTTGTTTATTTTATTTTATGTGAATTGGTGTTCTGCCTACATATTTGTCCTTGACTGAATCACTTCTTTTAATCTTCCAGTCTTTGAAGAAGCCATAGTCTCCCTTTTTGTAGCTGAGAAAGTTGAGGCTCTGAGAGATTATGTAACGTGGGCGTTGATTTAGCTCCTGTGCTCACACATTAGTTATTCCATGTTCCTCTCCCCAGACGCTGCAACAACTCGCAGCTCTAGCTCAGTCAAGTGATGTTGAGAAGTTACCCTGAAATTGTAGATTTGTGCAGCTACTGGAAATATCCATTGGTCTTAAGAAAAGCTGTCGGACTGGAGAGATGGCTCAGAGGTTAAGAGCATTGCCTGCTCTTCCAAAGGTCCTGAGTTCAATTCCCAGGAACCACATGGTGGCTCACAACCATCTGTAATGGGGTCTGGTGCCCTCTTCTGGCCTGCTGGCATACACTCAGACAAAATATTTTATACATAATATTGTATACATAATATATATATAAAAAGAAAAGCTGTCACTTGCAAATTTTGATAAACAGTATAAATAGTGTTACGATGCTTTAACAGCTTTATTTTGTTGTTATTCCCTAGATCCCCAGACTTCAAGGGAGATCTTTGGTTTCGCATTAAAAGCAATCCGTCCACAGGTAGTATTAATATTTCTCTCTAAGTCTTTCACAGTTCGGACTTGTGATTTTCAAATAATGATTTTTTTTTTTTCTGCAATAGATCGAGATGAAGCGATATGCTGTGCCCTTGGGTAAGGTTCTTTGTTTAAGAAAATAAGAGTTTAAATTACTTAAGTTAACATATTGAGTAAGGTTTTGTGTAAGCTAGAATGAAGGTAAATACAAAAATGTCTGATGTTTCACATGTCAATATTTACAATGAAGCTTTAAGACTTCATTAATGAAGACTAGTTTAAGCAGTAAACTCTTAACTGGGATCACTTTCATGGTACATGATTTAAACATACATATATTATAGATACACACACATATATATATATATATATATTTGTTAGGTGCTGACTGAATGGTTCAGTGAGGAAAGGTCCTTGACCCCAAGCCTAGCGAACTGAGTTCTATGCCCAGGGCTCATGTAGTGACAGAATAGTGCTGGCCCCTGCAAATTGTCCTTCTGACCTGTGCAGGTGCACACACACAAATGAAATAATAAATTTTTAAAAAAGAATACATATTTAATGTTAGTGTAATTAGAGTCAGTGATCAAAAATATGTTTGAAATCCATGTAGAAAAGAATTTTAAATATTTTTTTAAAAAAATGTATGTTAGACTCCCATTCAGGAGATTCAAGTTTTATTTTGTTATTGTTATTGAGACATGGTTTCACGTTGCTTAGGGTGATTTTTTTTTTCTCTCTCTCTCATTTATTTTTTTTTATTTTTATTTTTCAAGACAGGGTTTCTCTGTGTAGCTTTGGAGCCTGTCCTGGAACTCACTCTGTAGACTAGGCTGGTCTCAAACTTTCAGAGATCCGCCTGCCTCTGCCTCCTGAGTGCTGGGATTAGAGGTGTGTGCCACCACCCCCAGTGCCTAGGGTGACCTTTAACCTCATTATGTAGCTGATGACTTCCATTTTCCTAGTGCTGAGATTACAGGCATGTGTGCCATAACTTGTTTATGCTATGCTAACTACCAGATCCAGGGCCTTATACGTGCTAAGCAAGCACTCTACCAACTGAGCTGCTTCCTCAGCTCATAGGCTACTTGATTTTGCTGTGAGCTGATGAATCCAGATCCTATTCCTGACCCTGTTTTGTGCCAGGTCATGAGCCTAAGTCACTGTAGAGACTGGGAACATTAGAGGGCACTTTGAGATCACCGGATTATTTTAGGGTAATGTACTGTGTTTGTTTGTGTTTTGAGACAGGGTCTCTCTATGTAGGCCTGCCTGTCCTGGAATTTACTGTGTAAACAAGGCTGGGCTTAAAGTCAGAGAGATCTGCTTGCCTCTGCCTCCTGAATACTTAAAGGTGTGCATCACTGTGCCTGGCTATATAAAATCTTGAGTATTTTTTTTTAACTTTTAGCGTATATAGGAAGCTTTCTTAATTCTCTTTTCTGGCTTTTGTTGACCTGTTTGAAATGGAATGTATTTTGAATTTGCAGCTGGTCTGCGCTTACTTACCCTGCATGCATCTCAATTTACTATCTGCCTTCTGGACAACTATATTACTCTATTTGAAGTACTGTCGAAGTGGTGCAGCCACACAAATGTGGAATTAAAGAAAGCTGCGCATTCAGCCCTGGAGTCCTTCCTGAAACAGGTACTTCAGATTCAACTTTTGTTAAAAGCTTCCCCAAAAGAACTAAATTCCAATCTTGTGCCTGCATATTTGAAAATAATTGGTAACATGATCTGTTTAGTTCCTGCAGCATCTGCAGCAGGAAGCTTTGCTATTGCTCTGCCATGAGTGCTAGCTAGACCAAACAAAAGAGCCTGGATAATTTCAGCTTGATCAAAACTCTGTAGGGCATCTTGCTAGGTGCTGAGGAAGCAGGCACTTTGGCCTGCTTGGAGCAAAGTTTTACTTGGATCACTGTTAGTGAAAATGGGTTACTGAAAATGGGTTAGTAGGGTCGGGCATAGTGGCGTACAACTTTAATCCCATCATTCAGGAGGCAGAGGCAGGCAGATCTCTGAGTTTGAGGCCAACTTGGTCTACATTGCAAATTCCAGGATAGCTAGGGCCACATAGACTGTTAGAAAGAAAGAAAGAAAGAAAGAAAGAAAGAAAGAAAGAAAGAAAGAAAGAAAGAAAGAAAGAAAGAAAGAAAGGGAGAAAAAGGATAAGTCATAGTTAACTTCACAGGTTTTGAATGATTGCATAGCTCCTTCTCATACTATGAGAGCTGGTTTTTAGGGAGGAGGCTTCCAGGCTAGGTACAGCTTTAGTCCTCCAAATCCTGGGTCTGAAGTATATCATGTCTTTAGCAATAGGGACTTACCTTCAGTTTTTTCAATTTCTGGGAGGGCATCAGCAACAGCCTGTAATTGCTCTTGGGGTCTCTTGGACTCCTCTGAATGACAATTAAAAATGACTGTTCCCATGCCTAGCTCTGAGATTTCTGTTAGTTTGTGGCTTTGAGGGGGGAGCACTGTCAGCCTAAGTGGAGTACCTCATTTAAATTGGGTGCCCCTGGCTTTTCAAACATCTGTAGTGTCATCATTTATCCTCCTCCCCCTATACGGCCCTCCTTTCTACCTTCCATTTTTCCATTTTCCCCCTCATAGCATCTGTCTGTTCTACTGCCCCCTCTTCAGAGCCCCATACTCCATCCCTAGTCCCTCTTTACTCTCTTGGTATCTGTGGTTACTCCAGGTTATATACTCAGACTTAAAGATTCTGAACGAAAGTCCACAAATAAGAGAAAACATGGAGCATTTTATCTTTCCGGTTTTTGTTTTTTTATTACTTAGTGTAATATTTTCTAGTTCTGTCCATTGTCCTGCAAATTTCATTTTCTTTATAACTGAATAGAATCATGTATGAACTACATTATCATTCTCCATTAATCAGTTGAGGACATTTACGTTGTTTCCATTCCTTAGCTACTGTGACTGGAATGACAGCTAACGTGACTGAACAAGGCCTTTGGGTTTTTGTTAACATGCCCTTTGAGTGAAAGAAAGGCCAAAGCCAAACCTCTGGTCATATCCCAGCGATATGTTAAACTTTGTAGGCCAGTATCCAATTTTCCCAAGTGGTTGTGTTACCTAGTTGTGCTGCCTAGTTTTTATGTCAGCTCGATACAAACTAGGGTCATCTGGGAAGAAGGGATCATAATTGAGAAAATGCCTCTGTAAGTTTGGCCCTTAGGCAAGTCTGTCGGGCTTTTCTTGATTGATAATTGATGTGGGAAAGCCCAGCTCTTTGTGGGCAGTGCCACCCTTGGCCAGGTGGTCTTGGGGTGTATTAGAAAACAAACATAGCAAGCCAGGTAAAGAAAACTAGTAAGCAGCACTACTCCATGACCTCTGCGTTACTTCCTGCCCTGACTTCCCTCAGTGATGTGAAGGTGTAAACAGAAATAAACCCTTTCCTCCCAAAATTGTGTTTGGTCATGATGTTTTTCACAGCAGTGGAATCCCTGACTAAGACAACAATGATCTCAACTATCTTTTCTCTTCATACACTTAGTTTTAATATCTCTTGTAGCTGGGTCTTAAAAACACCTGAAATGGGTTTGATGGCTTAGTGGGTAAAGACGCCACTAAGTTCAGTAACCGGGACACACTCGGTGGGACTGCCATAGCTTGTCTTGCTACCTCCACACAAACACACTGAAGTATGTGTACCGACAAAAAAGTAAATAAATGTAGCTAAGAAAAATATTAAATGTGAAATGCCCTTTTTGATCATCTTCTTTTCCTTTTTCTTGGCAAAAATACATCACATACAAAGTAGCCTTAGCTAAGAAACTGTCTTTTCTGAACCGCTGAAGTACGTTGAAGCAGAGGGTTCTGACTAAAAGCAATCAAATATAATTAAAATATTATCTTAATAGTCATATTTGTTTAGGTCCTTTGGTTATTAAATGTTTCTAAAGAGCAAATGTCCTAAAATTACAGATTTCATTTACTGTGGCAGAAGATGCAGAGTTACACAGGAGTCAGCTGCAGTACTTCATGGAACAGTTCTATGGAATCATCAGAAATGCGGATTCAAACAACAAGGAGTTATCCATTGCTATTCGTGGATATGGACTATTTGCAGGAGTATGTTTCACTAGTTTACTGTATTTTATGTTTTTGGTTTTGCTTAATTATTTACAGGACTATAACACTGCATTTTTTAAATAGTGTGTTGTGCTTGTGTTGATATTATTGGTACTTGTTCTACTAACAGTTCAATTTTCAGTGTTTACTGTGTACATGCATTATCTTAGATCCCCATAGCTTACTGACAAGATGAGTTATTTGTCTATTTTCTACAAGAAAAAGCCAAGACCAAGAAATGTCAGCTAACTTATTAAAAGCTACCCTAAATTGGTAGAATAAAAGACATAAATCTTATTTAGGGTTGATACATGCCTATAATTTCAGTGCAAGAAACAGGCAAGGGAATTAATAGTTTGTGGTCAGCCTGGACTATATAGAACTCTAGGTCAGCCTAGGTCATCTAAACACATTTAGGAGATGGCTAACAATCTAAAAGTTCAGATACTAACAAACAAATAAAACTCCACATAAATTCAGTTCTGGATGCTAGAAACATTGTATTTTCATTTTGTACTCTGCAGCCCCCTATTATACAGTAAAACTATGGTTTTCACTTAAAGTTTTAGACAGATGTTCTTAGGACAGAAAGACGTATTTAAGAATACAAGTGTATTCCAACCTATAATCCAGGCTCCAGGAAGCTAAGACAGGGAAATTGCTACAGAATGAAGAACAACCTGGGTTGCATACTAAATTCAAAGATAGCATACGCTTTATCCACCAACCCCCACCATCCCATAAAGGATAACTAGTTATTTCTGTGGTAATTTGCTTCTAAGAAAACTAGTTTCCTGCCTCTTTTTCCATCAGTATCTTCTTTCTTCTTCTTCTTTCCTTTCTTCGCCTCTTCATTCTCTGTCTTTTATTCTTCATCTCTATTTGTTTGCTGTTTGCAGCTCTAATTCAGAGACAAGATAAGACAGTGTGTGAGAAGCCTCCTGCCAGAGTGATAAGCCTTACAGGGCCAGCGCATAGCGAGGCCTGCCTTTTAAACACAGGCTAGACCATAGTTAACAACGTGTAGAAGTAACTCTTTAGGGTGGGAATACACATTTTTATGAAAAGCATAAGATACAATATTTTATGTACAGTAAGATAAGTAAACAGCTTGCTAATATTCAGCAGTTTAAATTGCTTGGTAATATTCAGCAGTTTATAATCATGTGTCATAACATGACATTTTAGGTGCCTTTGTTTTGATGCTGATAACATTTCTGTTTTGCCTTTCCTAAAGCCTTGCAAGGTTATAAATGCCAAAGATGTTGACTTCATGTATGTTGAGCTCATTCAGCGCTGTAAACAGATGTTCCTCACCCAGACTGAAGCCAGTGAGGATCATGTTTACCAGATGCCGAGTTTCCTCCAGTCTATTGCAAGTGTCCTGCTTTACCTTGACACAGTAAGTAAATGGTTACACTGAATATGGTTGTAAGTACTTAATTCCCTCTCCACAAGTCATCTTTGTTGTTATTAATGAAAAGCATGTGATTTCTTGGTTCAGTTATCACCTGTGAAGCTCCTTGGTAACAATATAAAATAAATGGATAATTCACCAGAAACTTGCTTGGAGATACTAATTTTAATTTTTCCAGACAGCAAAATTTAACAAGCACCTATTGTAACTGCTAATTCTTGAAACCAACAACAGCATTGCTTATATCTGATCAGCTATCCCAAACTTATTAGTATTTCTTCTGACAGTAGTAAAAATCCCAAAGGCCTGGTAAGCAACTACTAATGAAAGTTGTATTTGTAGGCTAACACCATAGTTGCTGTCTTAGAACCTCCCAGGTAGCTGGAAGGAAGGTATGGGAAGAAGTGAGGCTGCGGGAACTGTCAAGGGTGACTCTTACTTCTGGCCCCATATTGGCTCCAAGACTGCAAAGTAACAGAAGCTTATGGGAGGCAGTAAAGGAGGCGGGACTCACAGGAATTGTAGCTGGTGGAACCAGAGTGTAGCACTGGTGGGCATCAGGAACTATGGGTGTCTTGATTGTCAGATTGTTTAAGCAGGTTTGGAATGCCACAGTTCTGAGCCAGAAACTTTGCGATTGTATTGTATAAAGTAAACCCAAGTAGGAACTATAGCATGATGTGAGTGGGGGCGATAAAGAGGGAGTGACAGATGTTTGAAGTCATCTACTGTTCTCTGGGCCTTCTCTACAGAAGGACAGAACCGCTCGCTCTACAAGGATTTTGAGTCATATGTTGGTTCATTTAGTGTAGGTGCCCCTGTAAACCCCACAACATTTTATTTAGTATTTGTTTCAATAGATTTTTATCGTTATTAGCTAAAGCAGGTTTACTAAAACTGTTTGCATTCGTGATTTTTTTTTTTTGTGAGGGAAATTTTTTTTTTTTTTTGGTTTTTCGAGACAGGGTTTCT
>NW_004949175.1:974746-976773 GCF_000317375.1 Microtus ochrogaster | reverse complement strand
ACAATATTCTGTCTGTGTGTATGCCTGCAGGCCAGAAGAGGGCACCAGACCCCATTACAGATGGTTGTGAGCCACCATGTGGTTGCTGGGAATTGATCTCAGGACCTTTGGTAGAGCAGGCAATGCTCTTAACCTCTGAGCCATCTCTCCAGCCCCCATCATTTTCTTTAAGAGGAAAAAAAAAACAGTTTTTTATTTAAGAAGAAAACAACAAAGTTTTGAATTTGGACTAAAGTGTTTCATGCTGTGCACTACATGGCATGATGCAGAGTGTGTGTTAAGAACTTAGGATGTGGTAAAGTCATGTGTTACAGCATAGGAAAGCAGCTCTAGAAACACCTTGGATTCTTCACTTCTTAATTTTGTTAAAAATTTATTTTATGTATGGGTGTTTCGCTGCATGTGTGTCTGAGCACCATGCGCATGTCGTGTGCACCAGAGGCCAGAAGGGGGCACTAGATCCCTTGAGCTGCCATGTGCGTGCTGGGAATGGATCTCACTCTGGAAGAGCACAAGTGCTCTTCAACTCTGAGACATCGCTCCAGCCCCATACCGTATGTTCTTTATATGTTTGATTTTTTTGAATTAACTTTTAACCTGGATATTTGAAAATGTTTTACTATTCAGATTCTGATATATCCCCATAGTTGATTGAATGGCCCCATATTAGATTATAACACACAATTGAAGAAGCTGGAGTTGTGTATATTCTGTGGATCTGAACTCAGGTCCTCATTCACTTTATTAACTGAACTATCTTCCCAGCTCCAATATGTTAGGTATCCTATAGTAGATCTATGGACAATAATAATTTTAAAAAACAACAACAGAAAAATAAAACAAAAGAAGCTGGAATCTAGAGTAGAAAAAATAAGTGTTAACTTTTCTATCCTTCCAAAATATTCTGATTGCTACTTAGGATACAACTGTGCTGTAAATACCACTCAGTTTATTATGATTTATTGTGGTAGCTGCAACAGTAAATGTTAAGTTTGATAGCTAAGATTACAAGTCAGTTTTCATTTACCTGTGGCTACTTGAGTTCTAATAAATTTGAATATATATATATATATATTTCTTATATTTATTCCCTGTTCTAATTTTGAGTTTTTTCTCCATTTTTGGTAGGTTCCTGAAGTATATACTCCCGTTCTGGAACATCTCATGGTGGTACAGATAGACAATTTCCCTCAGTACAGCCCCAAAATGCAGCTGGTGTGTTGTAAAGCAATAGTAAAAGTCTTCCTGGCCTTAGCAGAAAAAGGGCCAGTTCACTGGAATTTCATTAGTACTGTGGGTAAGCTTGCCATTTTTGTACCGTTTCGGAGTTAGTCCACGATCTTCATGGCAGGGAACATGGTGCTGAAGCAGAATCTAAGAGCTCACATCTGATCCACAAGTTTAGTCAGAGAGGGGACTTGGGGCCTGACAAGGGATTTTGAAGCCTCAATCCACACCTCCAGGGACACACCTTCTCCATCAAGGCCACACCTTCTAATCCTTCCCACACATTTCTACTGTCTGGGGACCGAACATCCTAACATGAATGAGTCTGTGGGTATCATTCGTATTTAAACCACCACAACCCCAGCTCTTCCTCCCTCTCACACTAATGCCTTCATGGTCTCTATTTTGTTGTTAATAGCCCACTGGGTCCCATTGCTGCAGCCTGATGGGAATAGCTGCAGTGAGTCTGTAGATGCAGTGGCCATGCCATGTCTGGAGGACAGCATTTCATAGCACTCCTGCTCATCCTCTAGCCCTTACATCCATGTCACCCTTCTTCCAAGATGTTCCCTAAGCCTTGGGTAGTGGTGATGATGTTTAAGGCTGAGAGCTGAATAATTGTTAGTTATCGGCACCTTGACTGGTTGTTGAGTCTCTGCATTAACTGGTGCCTGTTGCAGAGAGACATTTCTCTATAAAAATTCAGGTAAGAGCCGGGCGGTGGTGGCGCACGCCTTTAATCCCAGCACTCGGGAGGCAGAGGCAGGCGGATCTCTGTGAGTTCGAGACCACCCTGGTCT
>NW_004949175.1:973693-974595 GCF_000317375.1 Microtus ochrogaster | reverse complement strand
AAATATTTATTTATTTATTATGTATACAGCATTCCTTCTATGTATGTCTGCAGGTCAGAAGAGGGCACCAGACCCCATTTCAGATGGTTGTGAGCCACCATATGGTTGCTAGGAATTGAACTCAGGACCTTTGGAAGAACAGTCAGTGCTCTTAACCTCTGAGCCATCTCTCCAGCCCCTTCTTTAACCATCTTTGACTTCTGAATTTGTTCTTATTTTATTTTAGACAAGATCTCCCTGTGTAGCCTGGGCTAACTTTGAGCTCCATAGTTGTTCAGCCTCTACTTCCCATATGCTGGGATTATAGATGTGTGTTATTGTACCCACTTTAGTTTCTGATCCTCAGAAGTTCATAATTTAAAACTAAAAATTTCAAAAAAATTAAGAGGCAAAATGTTTTTTATTGAGTGATTGTGTTTCTCAATGTTTCCTTCATTATTCTTTCATTTTCTTCATTTTCAGTGCATCAAGGTTTAATTAGAATATGTTCTAAACCAGTGGTCCTTCAAAAGGTAAATTCTGAATCTAAGGTTTCAAAACCGAGTGTTATTACTGGATGTTAGAAACGATGTTTTAGGCTGGGTGGTGGTGGTGTACTCCTTTAATCCCAGCATGAGGAAGGCAGAGGCAGGCGGATCTCTGTGAGTTTGAGGCTAGCCTGGTCTACAGAATTAGTTCTAAGACTGCCAAGGCTACACTGAGAAACCCTGTCTTGAAAAATTAAAAAGAAAGAAAAGAAACACTGTTTAGCATGTAAATGTATTAAAACCTTTCTTTGATTTAACTTTCACTACCCCTTTCTTGAGAGTCTCCAGTATGCCGTGCTGGCCCATGCTGGCTTTGAACTTGGCATGTAGTCTCCAGTATGCCGTGCTGGCCCATGCTGGCTTTGAACTTGCCAT
>NW_004949175.1:971158-973593 GCF_000317375.1 Microtus ochrogaster | reverse complement strand
TGTAGTCTCCAGTATGCCGTGCTGGCCCATGCTGGCTTTGAACTTGCCATGTCGTCTCCAGTATGCCGTGCTGGCCCATGCTGGCTTTGAACTTGCCATGTTGTCTTCAGTATGCCGTGCTGGCCCATGCTGGCTTTGAACTTGGCATGTAGCCAAGGATCACTTTGAACTCCCAATATTCTTTCCTGTAATTCATAAATGCTAGGATTATAGGTGTGCACCAGAATGCCACATTTATGTAGTGCTGGGGATGGAAGTCAGGATTTGTGCATACTAGGTGAGCAATCTGCCAATCAAGCCACATTTCCAGCTAATTCATGTCTTCTGTTTTGAAATTTCATGTATAAAACCAACCTGTTAGATGAATATACTTCTAAGGAATAAAATTATGTTGCATACATTTTATAACATGAATTCTAATTGTTCTTAATAAAAACCCAGAGTGAGATATTAGGGGGTGAAAGCTGAGAGATGGCGAAGCAGAAGAGCCAGCCACTAGAGAGACCTTTAACTTCTACCAATGCTCAGAACGCAGGGTTGATCCTGTCCTCAGACTGTGTCCTCAGGCTGCATCTCCAGGCTGCATCTGTCTCCACTGCACCTCAGACTGCACTGAGCTCTTGTCTGCTCTCACTTTATATTCCTCTCTGTGCAGCCATATCCCTTCCAGTAGCCACCTCCCTAGTGCTGGAATTAAAGGCTTAGGATACTGGGATTAAAGGTGTGAACCATCACCGCCTGGCCTCTATGTCTTACCTCTGCAACCTGATCTTCAGACAAGTTTTATTTGTTAAACACCAAATATCACTGCAACACTTTAAATTTTTTCTTCCAATGTGTGTGTGTGTGTGTGTGTGTGTGTGTATGTGCGCGTGCACACGTGGAGGTCAGAAGAAAACACGCAGGATTTAGTTGTCTTCCACTATATGGGTTCCAGGAATCGAACACAGGTCATCAGGCTTGATAGCAAATGCCTTTACCTGCCGAGGCATCCTCCTGTTCCTGTTCCTGTTCCTGCTGAGGCATCCTCCTGTTCCTGTTACCTACATCTTTACAAAGAAAGCTGTTTTTTCTCTTATAATCTAGGAAACATAAAAGTGTGTAGAATTTAGAGGCGCATGAATGGAATGAGAGATTGGGTCACATAAGAGGAGAGATGATTTGTAGTGGACTTAAAAGGTGCATTAAAGCTACATTTATTGACTACAGATACTGACTTAACCTTTTTAATCTTAGTTTAGAAAATTCTGTTAAGTTGCTCGTGTTCTGACAGCAGCTGCCTCATGTGTCTACCAGTTAATAATGGGTTGTTTTCTTCCTCTCCAGGATGTTGAGTCCAAGTCGGATAACCAATGGGCCTCAGGGGAAGTCAGAACGGGCAAGTGGAAAGTGCCCACGTACAAAGACTATGTGGATCTTTTTCAGCATCTTTTAAGCTGTGACCAGATGACGGTAAAAATTTTAAATGTGTATATTCTTATTACCCTTCCTTATCTGAGAACTTGCCTCATATTGTTGTGGCAGTCAGAGGACAAATTTTAAGAGTCAGTTTTGTCCTTTCACTGAGATCAAACTCATGTTGCAAGGCTGGGGACAAAGGCTTTTTTTTTTTTTTTTTTTACTTAGCCATCTCTCTAACCTTTTTGTTGTTGTTGTTCTGTTTTTTTGTTTTTGTTTTTGTTTTTTGAAAGAGGATCTAACTTTGTATGTAACTAAGAATGAATCACCTTGAACTCCTGATAAAATTTCAAAGCTAGCCAGGTGGTGGTGGTGCATGCCTTTAATCCCAGCACTGGCAGAGGCAGGCGGATCTCTGTGAGTTCGAGGCCAGCCTGGTCTACAGAGCTAGTTCCAGGACAGGCTTCAAAGCCACAGAGAAACCCTATCTCAAAAAAACAAACAAACTCTATTTCTATTCTTTATTAAGAGACTCCACTAAATCAATACAAACCAAAACCAAGCAGACAAGACACCATGTCTCAGAAACACAAAACAAAACATCTCCATAGTTACAGAGGTGTCTTTCTCAGGGTATCTGTGCTGTGATAAAACACTGTGACCAAAAACAGCTTGAGGAGGAAAGGGTTTATTTCATGTGACATTTCCTCATCATAGTCCGTCCCTGAGGGAAGTTAGGACAGGGACCTACAGGCAGGAAGCAGAGCAGAGGTGATGAAGACTGCTTACTGGCTTGCTACTCATGGCTTATTCAGCCTTCTTTTTTATATGGTACATGTCCACTTATGCAGGGGTGGCCCTGCCCACAGTTATCTGGGCCCTCCCACTGTATCAATTATAAATCAAGAAAATGCCCTACATACAGATTTGCCTACAGGCCAGTCCTTTGGAGACATTTTCTCAATTACAATTCCTTCTTCCCAGATGACCATAGCTTGCGTCAAGTTGATATAAAAACTAGTAAGAACACAAAAAAA
>NW_004949175.1:964646-971058 GCF_000317375.1 Microtus ochrogaster | reverse complement strand
AAAAAAAAAAAAAAAAAAAAAAAACTAGTAAGAACAGATGTAAGACTTTTCAGGATTTTGTTTTCATAACTTTTAAAAGTACTTAAAGCATATTTAAAATGGTGTAAGTCAAGGCAATTGAAAGTAAAACCAGAAGTAAGTGAAATGAGGGCTAGTGATAACACTCAGTATTAAAGCATTTGTCTAACATGCAAACAAATCCTGGTTTTGTTCTTCAGCATTGCAAAAGTAAAATAGTTTTTAAAAATCTGCCTCATAGCAGGACGGTTATGATCCTTCTCTCTTCCCCACTTAGTCTGCCCCTCTTTCTTTAGCTATTTCTTTCTCTGTCTTTCCCTTCTTCTCTCCTCCCCCACCCACTCTCTTCTTCCTGGGAATTAAACCCAGGGCCTCGAGTGTGCTAAGCACATTTTTTCACTGTTGTCTTTGCTGAGTGGATAAATCCAGTTCATTTAATAATCCTGAGGGGTTGGTGTGCATTAGTTACTTACATTGTTGGACCCTAGAGTCCAATCACCAAGGAGGAGTCGCCCTCTAGAGACAGTCTCTCACCACCACAGCTGATGTAAAAGCATGAAGATTTTATTAATTTTGTCATCACAGGGTCTTTCAGCACTAGAGGCCAGAAAGACCCCAAATCGCTGGTATAGGCTATTTTTAAAGCAATAAGCTACAGAAGGAAGGGGGGCATCTTGGGGGCTGTTCTTTAACTATTCTGATTGGCTTATTAAAAAAGGCTATTACCAATTATTGGCTGGAGAGTGGTTGCCAGATCAGATGAGGTAAAGGGGAACTTCTGAGGGTCACTTTGCCCCTTTCCCTGGGACTAAGTCAAAACAGCAGTAACTGAGTCAACACCCAAGGGTTTTCTTGCCCCTATTCAGGGAGCTGGAAAGTTCCCAACATCTCAGTTTGTGCACGCATAGCTACGATGTCCTTGGTTCCCAGGGGAGGAGGGGAAGTACTGAGAGAGTTCAGAAATGCTTCGGAATTGTCTTAAAGTTTTACCATATCACTTGTATTAGAATAATGCCTCTGTGTAATACATCCTGGTCTACAGAGCAAGTTCCAGGACGGGCTCCAAAGTTAAGCAAAGAAAGACTTACCTTTTTTGTTTGTTTGTTTGTTTTTGTGACAGGTTCCTGTGTGTAACAGCCCAGCTGTCCTGGTTTAGCTCTGTAGACCAGACTGGCCTTGAACTCACAGAGATCCACCTGCCTCTGCCTCCGAAGCACTGGGATTAAAGGCAAGTGCCACTATTACTCAGGCACAGATTTTGAAGTCTTTAAATTTTTCTTTATTTACAGGATTTTGTTTTAGCAGATGAAACATTTCTCTTTGTGAATTCCTCCCTTAAAAGTTTGAATCATTTACTCTATGATGAATTTATAAGATCAGTTTTGAAGATTGTGGAAAAATTGGATCTTACACTGGAGAAACAGACTGTTGGAGAGCATGAGGTTAGAAATTTTTTTCAGCAATAATTTTGCATTGTTTAAGTCCCAACTCTTTGCATGCTCAGGACCATAGTACATCTCTAAGGGAGAAAGGAAAATGGGATTCTTTGCAATGGTATGTGCCATAGGTGTTTTTCTGTTGCATATAACCCAATGCATAGAATGTGTTACCAACAGATTATTCAAAAAGTGACTTGTGTGCATAGAACGTTCAAACATTTTTTTACTCAAGTGTGGTACCACTTGTCTGTTAACAGCATTTGAGAAAGCAGGAAGATGATGAGTTCAAGGCAAGCCTGTGTTACCAAATGAGAATCTGTCTCAGTAAACCTACATGTGGCCAGCACTCATGCTAGGTCGCTCACAACTACCTGTAGTTCCACCTCCAGGGAATCCAGCACCCTCTTTTGGCCTCTACAGGCACCCATACATACATAATATATCATAGACAGAAACACACAAATGAAAGTAAAAATAAGTCTATTTTTAAGACTATTCAGCTAAGCCCTTGAGGACTCAATTATGTCTTCCTCACTTCTGCATTCTTTCCTTATAAATCAGTTCTATGTGACAATTTCATTGGAACGTTATTTGTTGAATGATGTGTTAAATGGAACAATTCTTGCTTTGGGACAATTTTTCAGGATGGAAGCACAACTGCTGTTTGGGTGATCCCAACTTCAGATCCAGCTGCTAATTTGCAACCTACTAAACCAAAAGACTTTTCAGCTTTCATTAACCTGGTGGAGTTTTGCAGGTATTTTGTAGAATTTTAATTCTTTAAGAATGTATCAGTTTATTACCCCTAACAGAAGTGACCTCTTATATAAATGTAAGAGTTGAAATCATCAAAAATTGCTTCTGTCAACCTTTAAAATATTCTTAGCAGTTTAGACTTAGCTTTTTTCCCCCTGAAAAGTTGGAAGACCTCAGGCAGGAAAAAAGGAGCATATATATCTTTAAAGGTGTTACAGTGTCAAAAAATGTGATAAGTGAAATTGTCCATCATTCTTAAAATCTCATAATTTTAAAGCTGAATAAGAATAGGATGAAAATTTTTTCCTTAAATATTTTGTTTTTATAGGGAGATTCTTCCTAAGAAACAAATAAGACTTTTTGAGCCATGGGTATATTCATTTGCATATGAGTTAATTTTACAGTCTACACGGTTGCCACTCATCAGTGGTTTCTACAAATTACTTTCTATCGCAGTGAAAAATGCCAGGAAAATAAAATATTTTGAGGTAAGTGTTTCTGGGGGACCTGAACAATTGTGACGTTTCTTTTAAACTTCTTGTGTAAGTTTACAGGGAGGGTGCTTATAAAATGTGTAATTTTAAAGTCTAGTTTACTTTTTTATTTCTTAAAGATTTATTTATTTATCGTATATGTGAGTGCTTTATCTGCGTGTATGCATGTTTTTATGCCAGAAGAGGGCACTAGATCTCATTACGGATGGTTGTGAGCCACCATGTGGTTGTTGGGAAGTGAACCCAGGACCTCTAGAAGAGCAACCAAGTGCTCTTAACCACTGAGCTATCCCTCCAGCCCCTTAAAGTATAATTTTAATAATTGAAAAACTGATATGTAAATGTTAATTCGAAGACTCTTAAAAGGTTATTAGCATTTTCTACTCTTTTTGTATCCTCGTTTTCTTTAAAATTATTTGTTTGTTTTATCAGGACAGGGTTTTTCTTTATTAACTGCCCTGACTGTCCTGGAACTTCTTTGTAGCCCAGGCCGGCCTTGAACTCACAGAGATCTGCCTGCCTCTGCCTCCAAGTGCCTGACTTCTACTCTGATTTTTGTTTTGTTTTGTTTTTCAAAACAGGGTTTCTTTGTGTAACAACCCTTGCTGTCCTGGAACTCACTTTATAGACCAGGCTAGCCTCGAACTCACAGAGATCTGCCTACCTCAGCTTGCCGAGTGCTGGGATTAAAGGCACCTACTCTGATTCTTAAATACCTTTGTAAGAGTCTTCTAATTCAGAGTGATCCTGTCACCAAAGTATTACTCTAGAGGCCTCAGGTTTTCTTAAGACTTAGCTAATCAGAGGCTCCTCAGGCTGCAGACATCTGTGTTCCTGACCCTTTAAGTGACTTGGTTCCCTGAAATTCGGGGATGACTTAGGTTGTAAAGCTGAGGTTCCTGTTGGTCACACAGAAGCCTGGAGTGTAGCCAACATTGTTTTTCACTGGAAGATGAGGAAGGGATGCGTGCGTATGGCTTTTGGACCGGCCTCAACCCTCTCCCCTACTTTGTTTCTACTGGGATGCACCCTGGAACTGAGTCCCCATCTTCTCCAAACTAGAATCTGCAAACATGAAATGGATGCATCCTCTGGGCAAAGATTGAGAACTGGCAGACATGGGTGTGGAAGTACTTGATTCTTGCTTAGCATACTAATTTGCTATTTTATTTGACAGGGAGTTAGCCCAAAGAGTCTGAAGCATTCTTCTGAAGATCCAGAAAAGTATTCTTGCTTTGCTTTATTTGCAAAATTTGGCAAAGAGGTAATATTTAAGTATTCTATCTTAATGTATTTCAGGATATTCTTAAATTAATGTATAGTGAAAAAATCCTAATGATCGTCAGTGACACAGTTTTTTTAGTTTTGTTTGTTTGCGACAGGGTTTCATTGTGCAGCCTTAACTGGCTTGGAACTCACTATGTAGACCAGGCTATCCTTGAATTCATAGAGCTCTGCTTGCCTCTGCCTCCTTTAATGCTAACATCACAGGGGAGTGCAATCAGGTCAGCTTTTTTTTTTTTTGATAGAATACATTTCTGTGTGTTTATGTGTGCTTGTGTGTCATGGTACACATATGGATATTAGATGGTAAATTGCAGGACTTGGTTCTTTCCTTTCACCATGTGGATTCTAAACTCAGGTCATCAGACTTGGTAGCAAGCACCCTTATTCACTGAGCCACCTCTCTGGCTTTGAAAATTGGTTTCTCAAATTCAAATTGGGAGCAACTGAGGCTTTGTGTATATTTTTGATTGATAGGTTTTGGGTATTTTTTTTTTGTCTTTGTTTTGTTTTTGATTGGATGTTTTGCTGTTTTTTGTTTTGTTTTGTTTTGTTTTTTTTGGAACAGGGTTCCCCAGTGTAACAGTCCTGGCTGTCCTGGAACTTGCTTTGTAGACCAGGCTGGCCTTGAACTCACTGAGATCCTCTTGCCTCTACCTCCCGAGTGCTGGGATTAAAGATGTGTGCCCCCTCCACCTGGCTGTTTCTGTTCTTCATGTTTACTTGTTATCTGTGTGAAGGTCAGAGAACAGCCTGTAAAAGCCCATTTTCTTTCACACTATTTGACATGGGCATCAAATTTATATTGTCAGACTTGATGGCAAGTACTTTGACTCGTGAGGAATCTCCTGGCCTTGGTTACTTTTTGTGACAGGGTCTTGAAATATAGCCAAGGCTGCCCTTGAGCCTGTGTTCCTCTCTCCTCAGGTAGGCAAGCATTTGGATGGCAGGTTTTTCTTGGTAGTAAGGTCTTTTAAAAACTTACACAAGAAATCACTGCTTTAAAAGTCTCTGGAGGGGGCAGGAGATAAGAGCACTAGTTATTCCTCCAGAGGACATGGGTTCAATCCCAGAACTCACATGGCAACTCACCATTTTCTGTAACTCCAGTTCCAGGGTACCCAACACCCTCATATAGATATACATGCAGGCAAAACCCCAATACAGTACATTAATTAAAAAAAAAAAAAGCTCTTAAATTTTTGGAAAATAATTCAGCTGAGTGATGACAATTCAAATATAGTTCTTATTGTCCCATATTGATAAATAATTGTTGCTAGTAATGGGTTTCATTACAACATTTTTGTATCTAACTATAATGTACCTTGATCATACCTCGCCCCTTTCCTTCTCTCTTCATATAAGGGGAATAGGTACTTCAGTGAACTTTTTCTGAGAATTAGCGTTTTGTTTTACAATCATGATAAATAAAGGCTACATGCTGGTTTTTCACACTTTAGAAGAGGGCGAATATTAATTTCCTAATTGTAAGCTATATTCAGATACACAACTTGTTTGTGTGTTTTCTCTCGTTAAGGTATCAGTTAAAATGAAGCAGTACAAGGATGAACTTTTGGCCTCCTGTTTAACCTTTGTTCTGTCCTTGCCACATGACATCATTGAACTTGATGTTAGAGCTTATGTTCCTGCATTGCAGGTAGGTGTGTTTTCTTACTTTTATCACCACTTTGTTTACTAGAAGACTTGGAAATATTACGATTAAAGCAGGGGGTCACCTAGCAGCCTCTCTTTGAACACTTCTAGTTGTGAGGCTTTGAGTATCAGAGGTGTCTCTGCTCCTCCTTTACAAATTGACCTGAGAATTAGGTCTTACATGTGCTGAAAGCCTGCAGTAAATCCCCAGCCGTGGACCACTGTCCCTTGTTTTCCTCTGGTGATTTGAACTGTGCCTACTTACAACCTTTAGTAGTTCCTAGGGGCTAGCAATAAAAACATACCCATTAGAAACCGTAAAATGGGGCTGGAAAGATAGTTCAAAGGTTAAGGGCTGCTCTTCCAGAGGTCTTGAGTTCAATTCCCAGCAACCTCATTATGATGAAATTTGATTCCCTCTTCTGGTGTGCAGGCAAAATGCAGACAGAACACTGTATATATAATAAATGCATCTTAAAACAACTGTAAAATAATTGGCTTTTGTTTCTGTAAGTTTTAACTTCCTGTTTTAATTTTTCTTGTTTGTATTGACATATAGATGGCCTTCAAACTGGGCCTGAGCCATATGCCTCTGGCAGAAGTAGGTCTGCATGCCCTTGAAGAGTGGTCGGTTCACATTAGTAAGTCTATAATGCAGCCTTACTACAAAGACATTCTCCCCTGCCTTGATGGATACCTTAAAACTTCAATCTTGTCAGGTAAGTCTTACAGAAATCTGGATGCATTTCTTTTTTTTTTTTTTTTTTT